>NC_133659.1:210658942-210897279 GCF_037893015.1 Macrotis lagotis | reverse complement strand
TTCAAGTTTCCTTTAGAAAGATCTCACCAATATTTTAAAGACTGTCTTCTGACTTTGAGTAAGAAAAGAAAGTTCAGAAATTAGTAGTAAGTTGATAAACATTTATCAAGTGCCTATTTTTTGTGCCTGACTCTGCTAAAATACAAAGTCAGGGAAAAAGATAATTCTTGACTTGGGGATCTCATGATCTAATGGGGAGGAGAAAAAAAGGCTAACAGCTGTGTACAAATAAGTCATATACAAGATAAATAGAAAATATTAATAATCAGAGAGGAAAATAATTAGAATCAAGAGTGATTAGGAAAGACTTCCTATAGAAGGCTCTGAGTTCATTGATTATCATTCTTGTTCTACAGTTTGGGGGCTTTTAATGAAACAATATTCTAATTTAGGAAACAAATGATATATCTTTGATGCAAAAGGCCAAGGCTGTGAGGTCAAATTTTGAGAGTAGTTTGTATAGAAATATTTTAGTTTGAAGTCAGAATTTTGACTTGAAAACATCAATAATGATATATACATAGAAGGGGGTTGAATTATGGTTAGTTCTCTTTTTGATGAGTCATGGGAAATGAGTTACCTGATAAGATGGGAAGTTGGGGTATTTGTTAAGTATCATTTTATTTGTCAGTCTCCCTAAAATTAGGATAACAGTTGGACGAGAGCTTGTGAGCCAGGCACTGAACTTGTTGAGGAAAGAAGGGGAATTACTAGAGAAGTCAGTACATAAGAACTAATAGAATTTTGACTGAGTGATAGATATAGGTTGTGTGAACTTAAAAGAAAGAGAAGTTACTGAGGTTGAACAATGAAAGTGTAACCAGTGTAAGAAAGAAAGCCAAAGGGTCTTTGTTATTCAGAAAGTATAGGGTCCTAGTGAGAGCTTGAAAATGAAAGGAATGGAAAGGGGGGGATTAGATTGAATTTAAGTTTGTTATCTGTGGAATAGACAATTCAGAGAACAAAATGAAAAATATAGGCTAGCTTTAGAATGGAACATTAGGTGGGAATTAGGTTTAGGTGAATGAGAATAACTTTCAGCAGAATACTTCTTGGCTACTGTGTGAAAAGATTATCACATGATGAAATAATTGTTTTCCTAATGCCATAAAACAAAAGTCAAGCTTAAATGTATTCCTTATATACTGATATTTTTCAATTTTGAAATTTTTAAACAAAAATATCTTATTTCATTATCTTTTTTTGTTTCCTTTTTTTGCTTTCTTAAGTTCTTTCAGGAATTCTTATTTGGCTGGTGTGATTCAAGGAAAGATCTGGTTCCTGGCCTCTTGGTCTGTGCTCCAATCCCTATATAGGTAGGTCTCCTGATTCCTCATGGCCTTGACCAAACTCTCCAAGTCAAAACCAGGAACTGGGTCATGGGTGACAAAAGTTTCAAATATCTCCACATTCTGTGGCTACTACTGACTAATGGGTCCCATGAAATCTCTCTCTGACAATGTATGTAATCCCTTTATCACGCCAGTGCTGCTGCCTTTGATGCTGTTGCATTTACTGTGCCATGATTCCAACTAGCTCCCAGCTCAGTGCACACAGTTTTCTATGTTTTTTCTAAACTGCCATCAACTGAAAAAATGATTAATTGTGATTTTTGATGTCTTTTTGAAAATATTCTTAAAATTTTTAAATATTTACATTTAAATTTTAAATATTAATTTAAATAATTTAATTTAATAAATAATTTAAATATTAATTTTAAATATTTAAAAATATTCTTCATTCTTTAAGAAGAAAAAACAAAGAGGTAAGATACAAGGAAAGAAAAAGACCATAAACTACATAAAGTCTCTTAATTGAGCTAAGGAATTATAATAACCAGTGTTTCAGAGTCCCTGAAATAAAAAGGGTATGTCCAAGTGGGAAAGAGTTTTATTTTATTTTTTTAATCATTAAAGAATGACTTCAGGTAAATTAACAATACTCCTAGAAGTCTGACATCAAAATAGAGTCTTTGATGGGTGCTGGGCAACTCAGAAAAGGATGTCAATGGAAAAGGATAATAGAATGAAATTTTGATCCCTCCTTTACCCAAGGCAGATCAAGTCAAACCAGGAGATAAGTGGAAAGTTCAACAAAGTCTGAGAAGTCTCTCCTTTCCAGATGGAGGAGAAGAGGAGCATCTGAAATGAGAAAGATGGAAAGATATTTTTCTTTTTCCTTACAGGCAGGAAGAATCCATTTTTTGCCTCCTTCCTTTTCCAACCCCTCAGATAATAAGAGGAAAGGCAAGGAGACCAGGGCATAATAGGATCAATGTTTCATGTAGAATATAGTTATTTAACTGTATCTTTTTTTTTAGGTTTTTGCAAGGCATACGGGGTTAAGTGCCTTGCCCAAGGCCACACAGCTAGGTAATTATTAAGTGTCCGAGACTGGATTTGAACCCAGGTACTCCTGACTCCAGGGCCGGTGCTTTATCCACTGTGCCACCTAGCCGCCCCCTATTTAACTGTATCTTGAAGGAAATGATTTCATGTAGCACAGATGAGGGAGTCCAGGCATGAAGTATCAGTGGAAATCTATGGAGAATGTTTTATATATAAAGAAAAACAAAGAGATCCATTTTCTACATCATAAATTATGAGAAATGGTATACTCTATAATGACACTAGAAAGGTTAGTTAAAATTGGAAATAAGGATTTAAAAACTAAATAGAGGAACTGATATAAGCCAAAATAAAAGAAAATAAATTTAGCAGCTTTGTGGAGAATGAATTAGAATAGGGAGATTTAAGTCAAGGAGACTATTTAGAAAGCCACTGCTATAGTACAGATGAGTTTATGAGGTCTTACAATGAAATGGTGGTTATATTACTAGAGAAAAAAAGCGTGATGCAAAGGATGGTAAAGGGTAGAAGCTACAAGACTTTAGTATTTTGTATTTAGTATTTACCATTGAATTAAATGGTGCATGGGTCAAGAATAATGCAGATGCTGTAAATCTGGGGATAAGGGAGGGTGATGTCATCCTTGGTAGAGCAATCATTTCTAAAGTTGGGTTTAAAATATACCTCAGAAATACAATTTAATGAAAACCCAATTAAAGCCTGGACAACTCATCAAGTAGTAGGAATGAGTCCCAAAATGGTAAAGTGACTTGTCCAAGGTAATAAATTGAGTCAGCAGGAGATTCAGGAATAGGATTCATTAGTCATTACTTCCAGTCTCCTATTCTAGCCACAAGAAGAAGCTCCCTCCCTAGCAACAAGAGACTAATAGATACAGCAGCCAAACTGACTATTTCTTCTCCTTCACTGCATTCCACTAATCACAGGGGTATGTCCAGTTACAATTTGTTCCAGAGCCCAGAATAGGCTCAACAGAATACTTCTTAGCTACTGTGTGGAAAGACTGTGTCATATGATGAGGCAACTTTTCTCCTAATGTCGTAACATAAAAATCAAGTTTAAATATCCAATATTTGTATTGGATTCAACTGTGTCTAATTTAGGCATCTTTTTGTTTATATACAGTGTATTCTTCAAGAAGAATAGCTAATAGGGGAAAAACTCCAAAATGTGTAACACAGACATCTTTTTGTTTATATACAGTGTATTATTTTTTTCAAGGTTTTTGCAAGGCAAATGGGGTTAAGTGGCTTGCCCAATGCCACACAGCTAGGTAATTATTAAGTGTCTGAAACCAGATTTGAACCCAGGTACTCCTGACTCCAGGGCCAGTGCTTTATCCACAGCGCCACCTAGCCGCCCCTATAGTGTATTCTTTAAGAAGAAAGAGAGGGAGAAGGAGAGATCATGAACTTAATGAGGTCTCTTAATTGAGCTAAACCTGAATTTCTCATGAATTGTGTCAACTAATCCTAATAGCTTCATGAGGAAAATATTTATTTAAAGTTCTTTCTCGTGCATTAATATATTTTCTATTGCAATAGACATGCAACAAATGTTGGTTGAATGAATAAACAATGCCTTAATTATAATCTGAGCCTCAGTGTTGAATTACTACTGTTTCTTCATTTTATATATATATATATATATATATATATATACACATATAGATATATAATATTTTTATATGACTATCTGTATGTAATCCCTGGCTTGACTGTGACAAGTGACCACAATTGTGATTTTTCTTGCTTCCTGGATTGTTTTGGTTTAAAATCTTTCTTATTAATATAAATTTAATTTTATGTGCTATAAGACATATACTTGATGAATTATACTTAATAAAACATGTCAAAGGGACTTTGGTCTCATATGACAGACAATTTTAAGTAAACTTTGAAGTTCTAGTTTAAGAAAATGTTTACTGTATATTTTGTGGGAAAATGATAATGGAATTATTTTTATGCATGAGAAGATTGCCTATGAAGCTCAATGAATTCAATAATCTCTCGTTTTGAAGGATGTGAAAATTCAGATTTTTGAGGCTGATAAAAAAGTTTTACCTGTAAGTATCCTTGATCTAGAATATTGGTGACAAAACTATTTCTGAGAGCAAATACAAAATTAATGCTCTGATTTTTATCTTCTTGAAACAGAAACTTATTTATCCTCTATTTTTTAATAATAGTTATCCATTTTGCTCCTATGTACAAAGTAAATCTATTAACATTTCAGAATCTCAATTTCCTCATCTGTAAAATAGAGTTAATTAGACTTGCACTTTCAGCTTCTCCGGTTGGTATGAAAAAAGCACTTAGAGATTAAGTTTCAGTGGGGCAGGGGAGCCAAGATGGTGGAGACAAGGCACCAGAACACACAAAAAGACTGAGATATTTTAGAAGGACTTCACAGAAGGTCTGTATCACAGGTAAAAGGGGAAATGCAGTCCAACTCTGGCAGACTATCAGGAATCTGGAAAGACGTTTCTTACCTACTGCTTAGATCAGTAACTGAGGACCCTCAGTTAAAGCTCAAAAGACTAGTGGCCCAGCAGGCCAGTTCTATGGCCTTCAGTCCCAGCACAGAAGGCAAAAATTGGGAGGACATTATCCCAGACTTGACTGGGCTACCCCAATACAATGGACAAGCCATCTTCTACACAAAAAACCTTTAGCAAGACCCTAAACCCTAGAAAAATAAACTTAGGAGGTACCCCTTTGTCTCAGGACAGAGTTCTACTCTTAAAAAATTAGAAAAAAAATAACAGAAAGAGTCCTGAGCATAAAAAGCTATTTTAGTGACAGGGAAGAATCAACATCAACTCAAAAGAATATAGCAGTAACAAAGTACCTACATGTGAAGCCTCAAGGTGGAATATGAATAGATTTTACATTCAAAACATCCTCTTGGAACAGCTCAAAAAGGATTTTTAAAGGAAGTAAGAAATTGGGAAAAGAAATGAGAATTAAACAAGAGAATTACCAAAAAAGGATCAACAACTTGGAAAAGGAAGTACAAAAATTGACTGAATAAAATAACTTCTTAAAAAATAGAATTGGCTTAATGGGGGGAAAGATCTACTTAAAAACAACTTCTTTAGAGGGCAGTTAGGTAGTACAGTGGATAGAGCACTGGCTCTGGAGTCAGGAATACCTGAGTTCAAATCCAGCCTCAGACACTTAATAATTCCCTAACTGTGTGGCCTTGGGCAAGCCACTTAACCCCATTTGCCTTGCAAAAACCTAAAAAACAATCCAAAACCGATTCCATTAAAAGTAAAATTGACCAAGTAGAAAAGGAGATACTAAAGAAAACAATTGCTAATATATTAGAATTGGGCAAGTGGAAGGGAATGACTCTCTGAGACATCAGGAATCAGTCAGAAACTAAAAGAAAATGTAAAATACCTTATTGGAAAAACAGTTGACCTGGAAAATAGATTTAGGAGCAATAAATCAAGAATTATTGGACCATATAAAATCATTATCTAAAAAAAAAGAGCCTGGACAACATTTTTTTAAGAAATTAACTAGGAAAACTGCCCTGATATTGCAGAACCAGAAGGTAAAGTAGTCATTGAAAGAATCCACCAATCATATCCTGAAAAAGACCCCAGAATGAAAATGTCAAAAGAATATTGTATCCAAAAACCAGAATTATGAGATAAAGGAGAAAATATTATAGGCAATCAGAAAGCAACAATTTGAATACCAAAGATCCACAGTCAGGATTACATGGGACTTAACAGCTTCAACATTAAAAGTTCAGAAGGTTTTGAATGTGCTCTATAATAAGGCAAAGGAGATTGTATTACAACCAAGGATCCTACCCAGCAAAAATGAACCTAATCTTTCAGGGGAAATGATTCAGTGAAACAGGGGACTTTCAGTCTTTCCTGATGAAAAGACTAGATCTAAACAGAAAATTCTATCTCCAAATATAGGATTCAAGAGATACCTTAAAAAAAAAAAGTAAATAGGAAAGAGAAAAGAAGTTAAGAAACCTTAAAATATTATATATAAATGTGAATTATGATGGTGGTATTGGTGATGATTATACTTGATGATGTGAAAATGATGCAAGACAATATAATGTATGCAAAATTTGAAAAAAAACTTAATTAACATTAACTTGAGGGCAGGTAGGTGGCACAGTGGGTAGAATACTGGCCCTGGAGTCAGGAGGACCTGAATTCAAATCCAGCCTCAGATACTTAATTGCCTAGCTGTGTGACCTTGGGCAAATCACTTAACCCCATTGTCTTAAATATAATTTTTTTTAAAATTAACAATTACTCAATTTGTTTTGATATTATTATTTTTTACATCAATCCTGTAGTTTAGGTAGTGTGAGAATTATCTTACTTTATAGATAAGGAAATTGAGGGAGGAGGCCTACTCAGGAATATATTAGTAGTTAGTCAATCAACATGCTTCTATTAAGGGTTTGCTCTGTGTTCCCAAAACTATTTACTTACTGAGCATAAAACAATTCAACATGGTCCCTGCTCTCAAAAAGCTTAGATTCTAATAGGTGAAACAATATAAATATTATATTAAAATAACATATTATATATATATATACATACACACACACACAAACACACACACACACACACACACACACACTGTAAATAAAATCTAATATCAGAGAGTAGTGGGAAGGAAATGAGAGGTAGAAGGTACTTTGGATGATTGTATGAATTGAGCTTTGGGTTGATTTTTGAAAGAATGTAAGGAAGCCAGGAGGTGGAACCATAGGGATAGAATATTTTAGGCTTGGAGAAAAATGAAAAATCAAGAAATCAGGAGATAAAATATCAATTTTGAGGAATAGGAAGAAGGCTCATGCTACCTGATGACTGAGTTCTTGGGAGGAAAAGTGGGGATAAGAAGCATACAAAGGTATTAAAGGTATGGTGAGTAGTTGCACACTGGATAGAGCACTGGGTCTGGAGTTGGGAAGATGCATCTTCTTGAGACAAAATATGACTTTGATTTTTGTCCTTTGTTCTTAAAAATACACATCAGGGAGCTGATGCCATGGCATGTATGTGAATTAGATTTAAATGAAGGGATGCTGTGCTGTCACCAACTTCAACTTGCTCCTCCAGAATCCAATGGTCAGTTATGAATCATAATGACTGGAGATGACTGTGAATGCGAGGCAATCAGATTTAGGTGACTTGGCCAAGGTTACACAGCTAGTAAGAGTCAAGTGTCTGAGGCCAGATTTTAACTCCAGTCCTCCTGACTCCAAGGCCAGTGCTCTATCTACTGCACCACTTAGCTACCTAAATCTGATTTTAGACATTTCCTGGTTGTGTGGCTCTGAGCAAGTCACTTAATCCTGTTTAACCTCAGTTACCTCATCTGTAAAATGAGCTATAGAAAAAACCACTCCAGTATCTTTGCTAATAAAATCCCCCAAAAGGATTCACAATCAGTCAGCACAATTGAAAAATTACTAAAGGACAACAAAAAGATAGAAAGAGAACTAGTCCCAAACCAGAGAATTCAGAGAATATTTGATCCTGGAAAAATAGTGAGCCCAAGAAACTCACTAAGTAGGCTTTGTCAGCTTGTGGAGATGTTATACCACTGTATTTAATTTTTCAATTCCAGTTCCCCGCATTTTCAACAGCTTAATAAATGTTTGCTGAATGAATCCATTGATTTACTTGTACATAATTGATTTATCTTGATAAAAGTGTTGTAGAAAAACCTCAACAATTGGGCCTTGATTATCCCAGTCAAAAGATACACTTCAGTTCTCAATTCCTGGCTTATGATGGAATATTTTTGTTAGAGGCATGGATTTTTGTCATAGAGACTCCTTTGATGAACTTAGTCTTGCAATTAGAAAAATTCACAGTGACATTTCTAGAGGAATAATTGTCCCTCTACTTTCCAATATTGAAACTCAAGCCACAAGAGCCTGGATTGCTAGTATCCTGACCATGTAGGTGGTGTATGGCATTTTCATGTAGATGCTCCATAACCTTCTGCAACTTCTTCCAAATGTTGATGAACAAATGTCTCTTATCCCTCACATGAGATTGCCGAATACAGTCTAGAGTCTGGCAAAACTTGCTTCTTGGGGCAGCTAGGTGGCACAGTGAATAGAGCACCAACCCTGGAATCAGGAGTACCTGAATTCAAATCTGACCTCAGACACTTAATAATTGCTTGCCTGTGTGACCTTGGGTAAGTCACTTAACCTCATTGCCTTAAATATAAATTAAAAGAAAAAAAGAGAAAAAAAAGACTTGCTTCTTTCCCTATAAAAATTGTCTAGTTTTCATAACTATAAACCAAGCTCCCCATTGTTCTCCTTTTTTCTGTACATAAATGGCACTGCTTTTCAAAAATACTGTTTTAACCTAAATAGGTACATTTTTTATTGTTTTTTTATTTTTACAATTTTTGAACGTCAACTACATGGAAAAGCAAGTCTCAACATTTACTTTCAAAGATTTTAGCTCTAACTTTTTCTCTTCATCTCACTCCACTCCCCTCATTGAGCCAGCCAATTAATTGGTGTAGTCATGTGCAGTGATGAAACACGTTACTGCAATTGGTGGTAAGAATCATTAAGAAAAATAAAGTGCAGGGGAGGAGTGTGTGCTTCATTCTATTATTTAGACACTATCAACTTTTTTCTCTGGAATACATAGCATTCTTCATCATAAGGCCATCATAGAAATTGCTTCAATATTTTTTTCCACAGTTGCTAGTGTTAGCTATATTTCCTTCCATCTTATTCCCTCCACTCCATTTGTTCTATTCTTTCTCTCCTTTCATTCTGTCCCTTCTCAAAAGTATGTTGTATGTGGTTACTCTCTTCCATGATTTTCCCTCTCTTCTATCCCCTACACCCTCTTCCCTCCCTCTCTCTTCTTTCTTCCAACATTTTCCTTTCCTATTTTCCTCTAGGATAAGATGGATTTCCCAATTGAGTATACATGTTATTTCCTCTCTGAGTCACTTCTAATGAGAGTGAGACTCACTCTCGTCCCTCACCTTTCCCCCTCTTCCATTTCAATGCAAACACTTTTTCTTGCCTCTTTTAAGTAAAATAATTTACCCCACTTTACCTCTTCTTTCCCTATCCCATTAACTCCATCTTTTTTGGTATATTGTTTCTTAAAATTCAACACCCTCCTGTTCCTTGTATATACATATATATATATATATATATATATATATATATATATATATATATATATATATTCCTTCTAACTGTCCTAATAAATGAGAAGGTTCATATGAATTATCAGGATCATCTTCTTATGCAGGAATACAAGAAGTTCAACATCATTAAGTCCCTGATAATTTGCCCTTTCCATTTGCCCTCTCTATGCATCACCTGAGTCCTGTACTTAAAGATCATACATTCTGTTAAACTTTGGTCATTTCATCAGAAAAGTTTGAAAGTCACCCATTTAATTGTATATCCATCTTTTTCCTTGAAAGACTTTGTTCAGTTTTATTGGGTAGTTGATTCTTGGTTGGAATCCAAGCTCTTTTATTTCCGGAATAACATATTTCTTTTTTATTTTAGGGTTTTTTTTCCAAGGCAATGGGGTGAAGTGGCTTGCCCAAGGCCTCACAGCTAGGTAATTAAGTGTCTGAGGCCAGATTTGATCTGAGGCCGGATCCTGACTCCAGGGCATGTGCTCTATCCACTGTTCCACCTAGCTGCCCCAAGAATATCATATTTCAAGCCCTACAAGCTCTTAAAGTAGAAGCTGCTAAATCTTGAGTTAACTTGACTATAGCCCCATGATATTTAAATTATTTCTTTCTGGCTACTTGTAATATTTTCTCTTTAACTTGGGATTTCTGGAATCTGGCTATAATATTCCTGGTAGTTTTCTTTTGGAGTCTCTTTCAGGAAGTGATCATTGGATTGTTTCAATTTCTATTTTACTCTCTACTATTAAGAGATCAGGACAATTTTTTTAGACTGTTTCTTGAAAATGATGAAGAGGCTACTATTTTTGGTCATGATTTTCAGGTAGTCTAATAATTTTAAAATTATTTCTTCTGGATCAGTTTTCCAGGTCCGTTGTTTTTGCAAAAAAGATATTCCACAATTTCTTCTAGATTTTTTTTTGTTTTTGTTTTGTTGTTTCTTGATTTCTCACATTATCTTCCCTTAACTCCATTCTACAAGTGAAGGAATTATTTTCATCAGAGAGCTTTTGTATCTCTTTTTTCTATCTGACAAATTATGTTTCTAAAGGCACTCTTATCATTTGTCTTTTGGATTATTTTTCCATTTGACCCAAGCTGGTTTTTGAGATGTTATTTTCTTCAATTTTTTTTTCTAATCCCTTCACCAAGTTGCTGATTTGGTTTTCATGATTTTCTGCATTGCTCCCATTACTCTTCTTAATTTTTCTTCTACCTTCCTTACTTTATTTTCAAAAGTTTTTGAGCTCTTCCATTGTCTGAGACAAATCCATATCTTTCTTGGAGGCTTTGGATACAGGATCTTTGACTGTTATCTTCTGAGTGTGTATTTTGATCCTCCATAGGACCAAAGCAATTGTCTATGTTTGGATTTTTTTTTCTTTTGTTTGTTCCTTTCCCCAGACTATGACTTGATTTTAAGTCTTTGTTCAGGTGGGGTTCTGCTTCCAGATTGGAGGACACATGGTCCCAAACTTTTGAGGGTTTTTGCAGCTGTTTTCAAGGACAGTCCCTAGGGATCTCAATTCCTCCAAGGTCTTATGAGAGCCTCTGACTGCTTTCCTGGCCTGTACTCTGGTATGTAGATAAGCTCAAGCACTCCACTTTGCCATGGAATGGTGAGGAGGATCTCTACTCTGCTGTGTCAGGAAAACTCCTTTTCATGAGCCTGAGACCCCAGACTGTGACCTGAAACTGAGTATGGGCAAAGTCATAGAGTGCTGCCTGAGGGATAACAAAAAGACTTCTGTGATGTCCTCTATCCCTCTTACTATCCATTACTTTGGAAGCAGTAGCTGGTTGGCTCTTACCTGGGTGGCTCCCCAGGCTCCTGGGCCTCTGAAGCTCAGTCTGCACTGACGTCTGCCCTGAACTGGGCTCCCCTCTCACTCTGGTGTGGCAGCGTTTTCCTGCTGAGCTTCCCCAGTTGTTCTTAACAATCCCTGGGTTGAGAAGTCTGGAAATCACAACCACTTTCATTCCAGGGACCCAGGTGGCCCAGCTGTGGGCTATTACTGGATAGTTGGAGCTAGTTTACTCCAGTACCTTGAGTTAAGCTGTGGGCCCTTTATAACCCTGTTGTGACAGACCTTTCCCACCAGTCTTCCAAGTTGTCCTAGACTAGAAAATTGTTTCACTCAGTCTTTTTATGGGTTCTGCCACTCTACAATTTGATTAGAGTGATTATTTAAAGGTATTTGGAATGATGGGGGAGAATTTGCAGGAGTTCCTGCCACCACTTTGGCATCTTGTTCCCGACCCCTGAAATGGGTGGATTTTTGAAGGTGTCAAATACAATCATGTGTAGTTCAGGTCCAAGATATTTTAACTAAGAATTCTGTGAATGTTACTTAATTATCATCAATAAATAACAAGCATTTTAGGTTGATAGGTTAAAGAATAGGAGGTACAGGGAGAGTCTAGGAGAAGAGGTCTGAGGAGAGATTGTTACTTTCAGAAAATGTTTTAAAAATGAGAGATAAAAACACAAACAAAAACTATATATGTCTTAAAACACTTCATGATAAAAATGGGAGATAACCTAGACCTGGAGTCAGAAGATCTGGTTTTGCTAGAAGCCTGTTTTGCCAATTACTACCTGTTTGACCTTGATATGTGTGTGTGTAAGTATCTATATATCTATGCAAAAGTATGCAGGTATATATGTGCATATATATGACATCTCTATATTTTTGGCATATGTATTTCTGAGTATATATATATATATATATATATGTATAGTGTATGTATATTTCATATTTGTATATATCCATGCTTAATTTTCTATAAATGCTTAATTATAGCTATCATGGAGGTGGGAAGAAAAGCAAAAATAATTAAACAGTGCAAAGTAGAGAATAGAAGAAAACCTTCAAGGAAGCAAAGAAAATATAGACAATTTTGAATACAAGTCATGTCTATTATATAGGCTTTCTTGAAAACAAAATCTGTAGCTGTATATTATGAATGTTCTCTTAGATTTTGTTGCACACATGACAATAATTTTTTATTTTCATTTTCTGTATAAAAGGTATTAAGGAAGGGATTCTTAGAAGGGCAGTAGATTAAGGAATAGAAGTACAAGGTAATAAGTAAAAGTAAAGTAGAGGAGTGAGGAGGGAATATTGTTTTCAGGAAATGTTATAAAAATGATAGATATAACAAATATATTTTTATGAATATGTATCTATATATCTGTGAATGTATGTATGTATGTATGTGTATATATATGTATATACAAATATATTTATCTCTATTGGGATGTGTACATGTATGTATATATTATATATACACATTTGCATGTCTATATCTACCCATGTATATATTCATGCTTAATTATAGCCATCCTTGGGGGGAGGTAGGAGGGAAAAAATAATGTGTACAACAGAGAACAGAAGTAAACCTATAATGAAGCAGAGAAGAGATGCACAATTTTCACCCAATGTATAATATTTATTACATAGACTTTCCTTAAATTGAAATTTATTTCATTATGAATCCTCTCTTATGTTTTGCTATGTATATGATAATGATTTTTTATGTCCCATTTAAGTTTATAATTAAAAAGTTAAAAAAACTAAATAAAAATAAATTTTGACATTTTTTTCTCATGTCACCATAATTTCCCATATGTCCTTTCCTTTCTGACTCCCTGAAAGACAGCCTATATGAAAAATACTATTTTTTTTAGAAAGGGAAAATATCAGTATGATTGACTGATACATTGAAAAGCCTGGTAGCATATACAATGTATAGCATCTGTTGACTACCCACCATCAATAAAGGATCGGTTTGAGATAACTTCTCATCTCTTCAGTCATGGCCTACTTAATCTTTATAATTTTTTCATTTATTTTATTTTATCTTATTTTTAATATGTCAATTATTTCCATTTATATTGTTAAACTTAATGTATATTTTTTTACATTTTTGCTTCTCTCTCTCTCTCTCTATATATATATATATCATTTTATATAAGACTTTCCACGCTTCTCTTTACAGGAACTATTTCTTATAGCACAGTAGTATTCCATTACATTCATGTACTCCAATTTGCTTAGCCATTTTCCAGTTGGTGGGCATTTGACTATCTCTGTTGTTCAACTGACCTAAAAACTTGTACTATTTAATTTTCAGGCATGATACGGCAACATATTTTTGCACATTATTCTCCTTGGCATACATTTCTTTTCAATCTCTGGTGTTGACACATTGCAAGATAGAGAAGTTCCCCACCCAACATAAAGCAAAGTGAATTAAGTTATATTTTATAACAAATTCCAGAGATTTTAAGATATGTTAATGAGAATAAAAATTCAATGTGTTTACAAAATAAATTAATCAATCATTATACTAGGAACCTACTTTTTCATGTTTTTTCATACTCAAAGAAAATCCCATTGTGTCTCCTCTTCCTGATATAGAAATCAAGCCATTCTTGAATTTCATCAATAAATTAATCAATTAGCATTTATTAAGTATCTGCTTTTTGTAAAACACTGTGATATTCTTGGTTAAATGATAGCACAATTATTTGGAAAAGTAGACCTAGGGATACCAGTGCCTGGATATAACTGGACTCAATTAATCAAGGATTTCTTTTTACTTTTCCTTTTAAAAAATATTTATTTATCACTTCTCAGCCTTTTGGCTAAGATCAAGTGTAAAAAATTATTTATTTGTTTTTCCAGCAATGTGCAATGGTAGTTTTCACCAATCATTTTCGTGTTTGCAAGATTTTGAGTTTTAAATATATCTCCCTCTCTCCCTTTCCTCCCCCCTGGCCCTGACAAAAACAATCTAATATACTCTCTATATGTGTAATTATGCAAAACACAGATACATAGTAATCATGTTGTGAAAGAAGAATCAAATTCAAATGGAAGGGAAAAATCATTAAAGTGGTAGAATTTCTCTTTCTTGAATCCATTGACTGGTCTATTATCTATTGTTTATTCTTATTGATATTTTGTTTTTCCAATTACATTATGAAAATTTTTCAATATTCATCTACATGCATATCACACAATTTTCTCCCACCCTTCTTTTCCACCCCCCTCCTCTCAGATGTAAACACTCTAGTGAACATTGTACATGTACATTTGTATTTAATATGTTATATATCATTTATTTTCTATATGAGGAATTAGGACTAAGAGAAAAGAAAGCCATGGAATAGGAAGGAATAAAAACATGAGAAAATTTTTAAAAATATACATAATGGGAGCAGCTAGGTGGCACAGTGGATAGAGCATAGACCCTGGAGTTAGAAGGACCTGAGTTCAAATTCAATCTCAGACATTTAATTATTACCTAACTGTGTGATCTTGGGCAAGTTACTTAACCCCATTGCTTTGCAAAAAATAAAAATAAAATTAAAAAAGACTGGATGCTATTGTCTATAACAGGTCTTCCAGGGTTGTCTTAGCTTTCTGAACTGTTGCATCATTGAACCCACAATGTTGATCAACCCACAGTGCTGAATACTCTTTCTTTCTTGGAATGTATCTTTTCTGATTCCGTTTGTGTGTGTGTGTGTGTGTGTGTGTGTGTGTGTGTGTGTGTGTGTGTGTGTTTGTGTATGTGTGTGCATGTGTGTGTGTTGTCACAGTTAGTATGCACCATGCTCTTTCTAGTGGGGATCAGGAGACAAGAGAGAAATTCCTTACCCTCTCTAGAGAAGAGTAATTTCTCCTTTAGGATGAACTTTGTTCTCTCCTACTGGATCCAGCCTGAACAAATGACAGAAATAGCACTCAACTTTGTTTGTTTGCTTTATTTTGTTTAGTTTTGTCTTGGGGGGGGGGGTATCAGACCAATCTTAAGTTTGTTAATGTTGGTTACCTATCAATTAAGACTTTTTTCCCTCACTTTGTGAGAGAATGCAGAATATAGATACATATTTGAAATTATTTTAACACTGTATTATCTATGATTATGTCCTTTGCTCAGAATTGGGTGTTGGTTAAATGGATGGTGGTCAGGAACTAACCACACCACCACTACCACAACTGCAATATATAAGTACTAGTGAGAAGAGTGATGGATGTGTCTCTAGTACAGAAGCAAATATATTTTGCAGTTTCTCTCTGCCCAGAGTCAGACTAGAGTGAAAATTCAAAAAGACATGCTAACGAAACACTTCTAAGGTAATTCTCCAAACCACAGCATAAACCATTTGTTTTAAATACTATTGAAAGGCAACCACAAAAATCACATTCATTTTGAGAAGATGATCCTTTCCATCAGATTAAAATATGGTTAGATAGTTTAAGCAGAATGAAGAAGCCAAGGAGACAGGAACAAGAAGACTCAAATATGAACTTTTTTTTCCCTAGCTGTGGCTATTAGCAAATTGAATGAGATCTTTAGAATGATAATCAGTTTCTTAGAGTTCCTGTTAAGAATTGTTGAATTGTTTTTTCAAGGTATAGTTCAAATTATACACACACACACATACACACACACACATACAGACTGACAAATACATATATATGAATACATAAATACATATATGAATGTACAAAGCATATATACACAAACATACATATATTTATATGCATATATATGAAAATCTTAAATAAAATATTTAAATTAAATTCTTTATTTCCAATGAAAGTTGCTTTTAATTTTAGTTGTGGTTTTAATGGTTTGAATGAAATTTATTTTTGTTTCTGTCCCTCACAATTCTTTAGAAAATGATTATAATCTTTATCTTATGAAGAAAATGAAGAGAACTCATTTAAAGAGATTATATTTGCCATCTCAAGTAAACAAAATCTTGTGGGTCTGTTTTTATAAGTGAACAGATGTCATCTGCTGTACTGTAATGAAGGTTTGAGGCTAGCATATGCCTGAATCAACTCAACTAGATAAATTTTGATTAGAAGTATTATAACACAATTAATGCTACAAAATGGGATTTGATTTATTATTTTGTTCATTGTCTAGACTTTAAAATGGAAGAAAAAGTAAATACTCAAAATTAAACTTAAAATTCTGTCATGTGTATTTTTTTTGGCATTTTATTGTGTAGAATTGGTTAATAAAAATACTTTTACTAGCACTCTCCTGGTTTGATGTACTGCATTGCTGTAAGGAATTGTCTCTGTCCATTTTTTTTAAAACTTATTTCATTGTTTTACATGCAATATTTAGTAGATTCAGTGTTACTGAGCCTTAAAATTTTTAGGGATTTAAAATCTAGAGAAATATGAGTAACTTGTTAGGAAAGGAAGTTTCTCTATTTTATTAAATAAATCATCTTTATTAAGATGAAAGTGCAAAATCAAACTAATTGATTAGTCATTGAAGTTGTGTTTTCAATTTTTTAGTAACAACACATTTTAAACATAATAATATTTTGTACTTCTATGTAATCCAATATGAGAAATAATTTATTCCTGCCTCATATTCTTATTCATTCTCTAGTATATTTATTCCACCCTTTTTTCCCTTACTCCATTAAAAAAATAATAAAGATATTTCTAGAAATTCTTTGTTTTAATTTGCTTCCTCAATAGCTCTTAAAGACAGTTAGAAATCTAAATGAGCAGTGGTCTCTTCTTTCCTCAAATAAACCTTTGAATATCAGTTTTCATTAATGTATTTACTGTTTAGGTTATTTTTATAGCTTATGCTTATATTTCAAATATATTTACAGCTTTAGTTTCCCAATAGAAATATTTGAAAATCTCATTTATAAAGGCCATTTGTCCTATATTCAGTTTTCCAAGATAAGTTATTTATGCAAGCATTTGTCTTTCACCTTTTGTATTATAATATTTTTTTTTCTTTCAGATTCTTGCAGCACAGTCTTGTATAATTGTGATTGCCATTCCTTGGTACTTGATCTCATTCTTCTTGGTTGCTTGAAATATTCTTTTTCTTTTAACCCAGAATTTTAAAATTTTGCTAAGTACATGCCTAGATGTATTAAATCTTTCAGAAGCGGTTTCATGGAGTTTGTTATTTTTTTCTTCACTTTTTTCCAATGTCCAAATGATTCTAGGAAGTATTCTTTTCTGAATTATTGAAATGTGATATGTAGGAATTTGTTTGGTTTTCATTAAAGATTTTCAAATAGTTTAGTGAGCGTGAAATTATCTTTTTGAGATTTTACTGGTCAATTATTTTTTAATAAATATTTTCTATTTTCTTCTAATTTTTCATGTTTTGATTTTGTTCTATTTTTTCTCTTTTTGAAGAAGATTACTGTACCATTTCTCAAGTCTACTTTTCACCTTTGGTGTACACCTGATCCATCTCTTATCTGTGACACCAAGAATACTTATTATATATGCATAGCATCCACATCCCAGTAAAATGTGAAAAATGAAGGAATGAAAACAATTTATTCCAATAGCCATCTAGCCAGCTAAAGAAATCTCTCTGGAGTACTTGGCTAGACATCAAAATTGCCAAGGTCATCTGCATCATTTTTTTTCTTTCTTATTTTTTTAATATAATTTAATTTCCCCCAACAATATACAACGATAAGTTTTAACATTCATTTTTTGGAAGATTTTGAGTTCCACATTTTTCCCCTTCCCTCCCTTCCCCCAACCCATCATTTTCATGACAGTTAGTAATCCAAAATAGGTTATACATATACAACTATTTAAGCATATTCCCATATTAGTCATAATGTGAAAGAAGAATCAGAACAAAAGTGAAAAAACTATGAGAATAAAAAACCATAAGGTATGAAAAACTTTAAAAATGGAAAATGGTATGATATAGTCTGCATTCAGACTTAATTTTGCTTTCTCTGGACATGAATGACACTTTCCATCACAAGTCTTTTAGAATGATCTTTGATATTGCACTGCTGAGGAGAGTTAAGTCTATGTTAAATGATCATCACATTCTAATTCTATTAATGCATAGTGTTCTCCTTATTGTATTGTCTTCACTCAGCATTAGTTGATTTAAGACTCTCCAGGTTTTTCTGAAGCCCACTCATTCATAATTTCTTACAGACCAATAGAACTCTAATACATTCATATACCACAATTTGTTTATTCATTCCCCAAATGAGGGTTATTCCTTAAAAATCTAATTATTTGTCACTACAAAAATAGACCTACTGTAAATATTTTGTATATGTGGGCAATTTCCTGTTATTTATGACTTTTTAGAATAAAAACCTAGTAGTAGTATTGTTGGATTAAAGAGAATTCACAGTTTTATTGCCATTTGGTAAAGTTTCAAATTGCTCTCCAAACTGATTAACTCAGTTCACAATTCCACCAACAATATATCCAGTTTTCCTAAACCCCTCCCAACATTGATCATTTTCCTTTTTTGTCATATTGATTAGAAAGCTTTGAGGTGGTACTTCAGATGTATTTTAATTTACATTTTTTAATAAATGTTGATTTAGAGCATTTTTCATAAAACTAAAAATAGTTACAATTCATCTAAAATTGCCTGTTTATATCCTTTAACCATTTATCAATTGGGTAATAACTTATATTCCTTTAAATTTGATTCAATTTTTTTTACATCTTTTAAAAATTTATCCTTTGTCATTAACATTAGCTGTAAAAATTGTTTCCCAGTTTACTGTATTTCTTTCAATCTTGTTTGTGTTGGTTTTATTTGTGGAGAAACATTTCAACTTAATATAATTGAAATTATCTACTTTGTTCCTTATAATGTTCTCAATCTCTTCTTTGATCATAAATTTTTCCACTTTCCATAGATATGTCAGATAAATTATACCTTGTTCTCCTAATTAGCTTTTGATATCATCATTTAAATCTAAATTCTGTACCCATTTCAACCTTATCTTGGTATAAGATATAAGATGTTTATGTATGCCTACTTTCTGCCATATTATCTACCAGTTTTCCCAGAACTTTTTATTAGAATGAGTTCTTATGGCAGACTGGAATATTTTGGTTTATCAAACATTAGATTATCATACTTATTTAATGCTGTTTCTTTTGCACATCTATTTCATTGATCTATTATTCTATTTCTTAGCCAGGAATGAACAGATCTGATGATTGATGGTTTATAATATAATTCTAGTTCTAGAATGCTTAGGTTACCTGTGTTTTCACTTTTTTTTTTCATTAATTCCCTTGTTATTATTGACCTTTTGATCTTCCATATAAATTTAGTTCCTATTTTTTTCTAGCTAATAAAATAACTAAAGTTATTTTTGGGAAGTTTGATTGTTATGTCACTTAAATAAGTAATTCAATTTAGGAGGAAATATATTTTATATTATTTTTTATTATATTACGTAATGTTGCCAATGAGAAATTGACATTTTTCTAATTGTTTGGATCTAACTTTATTTGTGTAAAATATATTTTGTTAATGTTTTCAAATAGTTTGGGGGTTTGTCTTGGCAGGAGGACTCTCAACTATTTTTGTTTTCTACAGTTATGTTAAATAGAATTTCTCTTTCTAACACAGGATAGAGCACTGACCTTGGACAGGAGGATGGGAGTTCAAATCCAATCTCAGACACTTGATACTTACTAGTTGTGTGACCTGTGAATCATGTAACCCTGATTACCTTGCATTTAGGGCCATTTCCAGTCTTCCTGATTCATATCTAGCATATCACTATGGAGGAGAAAGTGAGGCTGGTGACTTAGCACATGACCATCTCACTCAAATTCAATTCATGTGCTTGTCATAGCATCACCTCCTTTGATGTCATGGTCTTCTTTGATAATGAAGGGCAAACATTATACTGCTAATTTGCTAAAGTTGATAATTGTCTTATGTAGTATTTAAATAAACTTTTTAAGGATTCTTTATGTATATCATTATATCATTTGCAAGGAATGATACTTTTGATTCCTTGGTGCTTATTCCTTTAATTTTTTTTCTTCTCATTGATAAAGCTAATATTTCTAAAATAATATTTAATAATAGTGATGATAATGACTATCCTTATTTAAACCATGATCTTTCTGGGAATGTTTCCAGTTTTTCTCCATTACATATAGTGGTTTTAGAATGATACTTATTATTATTTTAAGGAAAATACCATTTATTTGCAAATGCTTTCTAGTGCTTTTAATAGGAATAAATGATTTACTTTATCAATAGATGTTTCTTCAGAATCTATTAAGACATAGTTTTCTTATTGATTTGATCAATTATGCTGACAGTTTTCCTAATATTGAACCAATCCTTCAATCCTAGTATGACTCCTTCTTGATCATAATGTATTACTCTAGTGACAATTTGTTGTAATCTCTTGACTAATATCTTATTTATAATTTTTGCATCAAAATTCATTAGAGAGATTAGTCTATAATTTTCTTTCTCAGTTTTGGCTATGCTTGCATCTTATTGATGTGGTAAAAGATATTTGACAGAACTCCTTCACCTGTTATTCAAATAGTTTATATAGAATTGGAATTAACTGTTCTATAAATGTTTAATAGAATTCATTTGTAAATCCATCTGATTCTGGAAATATTTTTCTTAGGGAGTTCTTTGATAGCTTGTACAATTTCCTTTTTCTGAATTAGTATTATTTAGGTATTTTGTTTCTTCTTCTGCTTATTTGGTATATTTAAATTTGTGTAAATATTTATCCATTTCATTTAGGTTGTAAGATTTAGCTACATATAGTTGGACAAAATAGCTCCAATTTTTTATTCTAATTTCCTCCTTTTCTGCTGATGAATTTACCCTTTTCAGTTTTGATACTGGTGATTTGATTTTCTTCCTTCTTTTTAAATTAAAAGTAACAAAAGACTCTATTGAATTTTTCATAAAAACAACTTTTACTTTTGCATTTTTCTAAATATTTATCTATTTCACTTATATTGTTAGATTTATTGGCAAATAATTGGACAAAATAATTCCTAATTATTACTTTAATTTCCTCTTTATTAGTGGTGACATGAAAATAAAGCAGTCATTGAAAGAATGCATATATCACCTACAGAAAGGGATTTATGAAAGAAAATACCAAAGAATGTTCTAGTCAAATTTCAGAATTATCATGCAAAGGAGAAAATACTGCAGGTAGCCAGAAAAATTCAAATACAAAAGAGTCACAGTCAGGTTTACACAGGACTTGACAGCTTCAACATTAAAGGATCAAAGGGCTTAGGACAAGATATTCTAGAAAGTAAAGGAGCTTTAACTACAAGCAAGAATCAACTACCCAGCAAAATAACCATAATCTTTCATAATCGTTCAGGGAAAAAGATGGATATTCAGTGAAACAGGGAACTTTCAAACTTTCCTGATAAAAAGACCAAAGTTGAGCAGAAAATTCCATCTTCAAAATCTGGACTCAAGAGATGCAGAAAAAAGGTTAACAAAAAAATAAGTTGTTGTTCAATAAGACTAAATTGCTTGCAGACCTGCAAGAGAAGATGCTATTTGTAACTCTCAAAAATTCATCTCTATTAGAAGGAATAAACAGACAGAGGGTGATGATATAAAAAAGGGGCATAAAAAAAGACTGTACTGAGAAAAGAGAGAAAGGGTAGGCAGAATATGGTAAATTATATGATGTGAGGCACAAAGCAAATATTACAGTAGAGGGGAAAGAAAGGAGGAGGTAGAATTGCTTGAATCTTCTTTTCATCAGATTTGGTTCAAAGAAGTAATAACATATACAAACAACTGTGGTTAGAAATTTATCAGTGGAGCAAAGGGTGCTTCCTTTGAGCTAAAATGGTTCTTTTCATTTATAACTTTTTTGACAGAGAGCTGGGAGCCTATAGAAGGTGTACACTACAATAGAACAAGCCCTGGAAACAAGATGACCTGAGTTTGAAACCTGGACAAAATTTTAGCTCTCCTTGGCCAAACCTCTTAACGTCCGAGTCTGGGTTAATCTTTTTATAATGCAATAGTTTCCAGGATAGAGCCAAGATGGCAGTATGAAAGCAGGAATTCCAGGGAACTCATTCCTCCAAAACTGCAAACACTGTCAAATTATGACTATCCAAAATTTGAAGGGGCAGAACCCACAGAAATTTTCCCAGTCCAAGATAACTTAGAAGTTCTGTAGGAAAGGTCTCTTCCACTGGGACTGGGAGTTGGAAAAAGGTGCTGCAACACAGCACAACTGGGCCGGGTGCCTGGATCCATAGCAAAGGGGGTAGTTTCCAGACCTCTTGGAGCTGGGATCATCAGGGACAGCTGGAAAGAATGGTGAGAGAGCCCTGCCACACCAGAGTGAGTGTGGAGTGGAGCTCCAGCCTCAGAGCAGTCCTGAGATGATAACCTGCAGTGGACTTTGCCAAGCTGCACAGCACATCCAGAGCTCTCATAGATGGTAATGGGATCAGGACAGACTGCAGAGGTCTCTCTGCTCTCCCTGGGGCAGGACTCAGCTGTTTGCCCGCACTCAAATCCAAGTTACTGTCTGGGCCCCCACAACACCACCAGAGCTGAGCAGGGATCCTCCTCACAGCTCCAGGGCAGTGAGAAGGCCTGAGCACAGGCAAGAGAGCAGTCAGAGGCTCTCACAAGACCTTGTAGGAATTAAGGTCACTGTGGGTTGTTCCAAAACCCACCCCAAAATCTTAGAAGTGTGGTATATCAGTCATAGTTTGAAGAAATGAGCAACCAACAGAAAAAGAAGAATCTGAGCATAGAAAATTACTTTGGTCCCATGGAGGATCAAAGTACATACTCAGATGAAGACAAAATAGAAGCTTCTGTATCCAAACCCTCCAAGAGAAATAGAAAATGAGCTCAGGCTATGGATGAGCTCAAAAAAGAAAGACTTTGAAAAACAATTGAGGGAGGTGGAGGAAAAATTGGAAGAAATGAGAGTGATGCAGATAAATCATGAAAAACAAGTCAGCAACTTGGTGAAAGAAAAAAATATTAAAGAAAAAAACATTTTGAAAACCAGTTTAGGCCAAATGGAAAAGACAACACAAAAGGCAAATAAGAAGAATGTATTAAAATGCAGAATTGGCCAGTTGAAAAAAGGAGATAAAAAAAACTCTTTGAAGAAAATAACTCCTTCAAATGCAGAATGGAATTAAAGGAAGCTGATGACTTTTCAAGAAATCAAGAAGCTATAAAAACAATACTAAAGAATGAAAATTAGAAGAAAATGTAAAATACCACATGTTAAAAACAACTGACCTTGAAAACAGATCCAGAAGAGATCATTTAAAATTATTGGTCTACCTTAAAGTCATGACCAGGAAAAGGTTCTTGATTTCAGTTTTCAAGAAATAATACAGCAAAATTGCCCTGAGATCCTAGACGCAGAGGATAAAATAGAAATTGAGGGAATTCACCAGTCACCTCCTGAAAGAGATCCCAAAAGAAAAACTTCCAATATTATAGCCAAATCCCAAAACTCCCAAATCAAATAGAAAAATTCTAAAAGTTGCTAGAAACAAGTAATTTAACTACTGTGGCACTAAAGTCAGGATTACACAGGATCTGGCAGCATCTACATTCAGGGCTCATAGGGAATGGAATATGATATTTCAGAAGGCAAAAGATCTTGGTTTACAACTGAGAATCAACTATGCAGAAAAACTGAACATCCTCTTTCAGGGAAAAATATGGACTTTCAATGAAAGAGGGGACTTTCAAACTTTCCTATTGAAGCAACCAGAGATGAACAGAAAGTTTGATCTTGAAGTACAGGACTTGGGGAACCATAGTGGGGGTGGACAAGAAGAAGTAATTATCAGGAACTTAGTCATATTGAACCGCTTATATTCCTGCATGGGAAGAAGATACTGATAACTGATATTAATTTCCTCATTTATAAGAGCAGATAGAAGGAGCATGTATATACAAAGCACAGGGAGCAGCTGAATATAATGGTATAATATAGCAAAAAGATGGGGTCAATGGGTGATAAAAGTATTATGAGGAAGAGAAAGGAGAGATAGTTGGGGCTAAGATATTTTACATAAGAGTCAAGAAAAACCTTTTACAACAAAGTGGAACAAGTGAAGGCAAGGGGGCGGGGATGAGAGATCCTTCATTATCATCATAAATGGCTCAGAGAAGAAATAACATACACTCTTAATAGGGTATAGAAATCTATCTCACCCTAGAGAAACATTAGAGGAAGGGTACGGGATAAGGGGGAATGGGGGAAGGGAAGGGCGCAGCAGGTGATAAAAGATAGGAAAGATTATGGGAGAGGGTACTCAAATGCAACACATTTCTAAACAGGGACAGGATGCAAGGACTGAGAGAATGGAAGAGAAGTTTATCTTACCTTACAGGGAATTAGCAGGAAAAGGAGAATGAAAAGGGAGAGGACACTGATAGAAAGGAGAGCAAACTGAGAAAGGTGATGGTCAGAAGCTATTACAGGTGAGGAGGGAATTGAGTAAAAGGGGAGAGAGACATAAAAATTGGAAAATGCAGAGGTGATAATCATAACTTCTGATGTGAATGGCATGAACTGTCCCATAACATGGAAGCAGAGTACATTGAAAACCACAATCCTACAACATGTTGTTTATAAGAAACATATTAGAAGTAGAGTTATACACAGAATAATGGTGAAAAAATGGAGCAGAATATATTATGTTTCACCTGAAATAAAAAGAAAAAAGCAGGGATAGCAATTCTGAACTAAGATCAAACAAAAGCAAAAATAGATTTTGTTTGTTTGTTTTTTTTTTGCAAGGCAATGTGGTTAAGTGACTTTTCCAAGGTCAGTTATTATTAAATGTCTGAGGCTGAATTTGAACTCAGATCTTCCTGACTCCAGGGCTGGCACTCTATCCACCTAGCTGCCTTAGAAATTGATTTTATTTAAAAAATATGAGAGGGACATCTTACTAAACATATGTGTGCCAAGTGCTGTAGCATCCAAACTCTTAGAGGAGAATTTAAATGAGTTACAGAAAGACATAGATAGCAAAACTGTAATGGTGAGAGACCTCAATCTCCCTCTCTCAGAATTAGATAAGTCTAACCACAAAATAAACAAGAAAGAAGTTAAAGAATTTTGTACAATTTTAGAATGGTCAGATATGACAGACCACTGGAGAAAATTGAATATATACTTTTCTCAGTGGTGCATTAGAGCTACCACCAAATTAGTCATGTTGAGGTATAAAAACCTCACAATCAAAGGCAGAAAGACAGAAACATTAAATGCATATTTTCCAGATCATGATGTAATGAAATACATACTATAAAAGGCCATGAAATGATAAGGCAAAAATTAATTGGAAACTGAATAAACAAATTTTCTTTTTAAAAAATTTTACTTAAGGCAAAGGTGATTGAGTGACTTGCCCAAAGTCTCACAGCTAGGCAATTATTAAGTATCTGAGGCCAGACTTGAACTCATGTGCTCTTGAGTCCAGAGCCAGTACTCTATCCTCTATGCCCCCCTAGCTGCCCCACATAGTCAAATTTTCAAGAATGAATGAAGCAAAGAGCAAATCATTGAAATAATCGATGACTTTATCCAAAACAATGACAACAATAAGACAATATTACAAAGATCTGGGGATACAGTCAAAATGGTTATTAAAGTAAATTTTATATTTCTAAATTACATTAAATTGCAGAATTACATAAGATAACAATGGCTTCTTTTTTCTAAATTAAAGGTAACAGTTTTTGGTCTTAGTTTCTTTCTCTGAATATAAATGGTATTCTCCACTGCAGATACCCCAAAATTATCCCTGATTGTTGCACTGATGAAATGAGCAAGTCCAGCAAGGTTGGTTGTCACCTTCATGTTGCTATAAGGGTGTACAGTGTTTTTCTGGTTCTCCTCATCTCACTCAGCATCAGATCATGCAAATCCTTCCAGTCTTCCCTGAATTTCCATCCCTCCTAGTTTCTAATAGAACAATAGTGTTCCATGACATACATATACCATATTGAAGGACATTTACTTAATTTCCAATTTTTTGTCACCACAAAAGGGCTGCTATGAATATTTTTGCACAAGTGATGTTTTTACTCTTTTTCATAATCTCTTCAGGGTATAGACCCAGTAGTGGCATTGCTTAGTCAAAAGGTATGCACATTTTTTAATTCCAAATTTCTCTCCAGAAGGTTTGGATAAGTTCACAACTCCACTGATAATATATTAGTACTAGTCCCAGATTTCCCATATTCCTTCTAACATTGATCATTGTCCTTTGTGGTCATATTGGCCATGCTGAGAAGTGTGAGGTGGTATCTCAGAGATGCTATAATTTGCATTTCTCTAATAAGTAATGATTTAGAACAATTTTTCATATGGCTATGGATTGCTTTGATTTCCTCAGTTGTAAACTACATTTTCATAACCTTTAACCACTTGTCAATTGGGGAATTGAAAATTTGACTCACTTCTCTGTATATTTTAGAAATGGGTCCTTTGTCAGAAATACTAGTTGTGGGGTGGCTAGGTGGTGCAGTGGATAGAGCACCGGCCTTGGAGTCAGGAATACCTGGGTTCAAATCTGACCCCAGAAACTTAATAATTACCTAGCCGTATGGCCTTGGGCAAGCCACTTAACCCCATTGCCTTGAAAATCTAAAAAAAAAATACTAGTTGTAAAAATTGTTTCCCAATTTAGTACATTTCTTTTGATCTTGTTTACAGTGGTTTTATCTGTGCAAAAGTTTTTAATTTAATGAAATCAAAATCATCTAGATTGTTTTTACTGATGTTCTCCATCCCTTCCTTGGTCATAAACTGCTTCCCTTTCCATAGATCTGACAGGTAAACTACTCCTTGATCTTCTAGTTTGTTTATACTATTGTCTTTTATGTCTAAATCCTGTATCCATTTTAATCCTATCTTGGTATAGGGTGTGAAGTATTGGTCTAATCCCAGATCTTTCTATACTAACTTCCAATTTACCAACAGTTTTTATGGAAGAGAGAGATTTTATCCTAATACTGGATTCTTTTGAGTTTATCAAACAGCAGATTACTATAATAAGTTCTTGTTATTGTACCTAGTCTTTTCCATTGATCCACCACTCTATTTCTTAGTCAATACCAGACAGTTCTGATGACTGATAATTTACAATACAATATATATCTGGTAAGGCTAAGCCACTTTCTTTTGCACTTTTTTTCACTGAATCCCTGGAAATTCTTGACTTTTATTTCTACATATGAATTTACTTACCTTTTTTCTTACTTATTAAAGTAATATTTTGGAATTTTGATAGAGAGGACACTAAACAGGTTATTTAGATTTGGTAGAATTGTCATTTTTATTATATTAGCTAGGTCTATCCATGAGTACTTGATGTTTGCCCAGTTATTTGAATCTGATTTTATTTGTATGAGAAATATTTTGTTACTGTTTTCAAAAAGTTTTTGAGTCTGCCTTGGCAGGTAGACTCCCAGGTATTTTATATTGTTTGAGGTTACCTTGATGGGATTTCTTTATAGCTCTTTCTCATATATCTTGCTAATCATATATAGAAATGTCATGGATTTATGAGACTTTAATTTATATCCTGCAACTTTGCTAAATTTGCTAAGTATTTCTAGTAGTTATTTTAGATTTTTTTTGCATTCTCTAGGTATACCATCATGTCTTCTGCACTGAGTGAAAGTTTTATCTCTTCCTTCCCAATAATAATTCCTTCAATTTCTTTATCATTTCATTGCTGAAGCTAAATTTCTCATACAATATTGAATAGTAGTGATAATAATGGGCATCGTTGTTTCACTCTTGGTCTTATTTGGGAATGCTTCTAGCCTATCCCCTTTGCATATAATGCTTGTTGATGGTTTCAGATAGATTCCACTTATTATTCTAAGGAACAAATAATTTATTCCTACACTCTCTAGTGGTTTTAGTAGGAATGGGTGCTATATTTTGTCAAAAGCTTTTTTAGCATCTATTGATATAATGATATGAATTCTGAAAGGTTTATTATTGATATAATTATAATAACAGTTTTCCTAATATTGAACCAACCCTGCATCCCTGGGGTAAATCCTAATTCATTATAGTGTATTATCCCAGTGATAACTTGTAATCATTTTGCTAAGATTTTATTTAAGATTTTTGCATCTATATTCATCAGGGAGATAGGTATATAATTTTCTTTCTCTGTTTTAAATTTTGCTGGTTTAGGTATCAGCACCATGTTGGTTCCATAAAAAGAGTTAGGCAGAGTTCCATCTTCACCTATTTTTCCCAAGAGTTTATATAGAATTGAAACCAATTGTTCTTTAAATGTTTGATAGAATTCACTTGTGAATTCATCTGGCCCTGGAGTTTTTTTCTTAGGGTGTTCAATAATGGCTTGTTGAATTTATTTTTTCTGAGTCAGGTTTATGTAGGTATTTAATTTCCTTTTCACTTAACCTGGGCAACTTATATTTTTTTGTAAATATTCATCCATTTCACTTAGCTTGTCAAATTTATTGGTATAGAGTTGGGAAAAATAATTCAAAATTATTACTTTAAAGTTCCTCCTCATTGATGGTGAGTTCACCTTTTTCCATTTATGGTACTAGCAATTTGGTTTTCTTCTTTTTTTTTTAAATCAAACTGATGAAAGGTTTATCAATTTTATTGGTTTTTTTCATAAAACCAACTCTTGGTTTTATTTATTAGTTCAATTTTATTAGTATCAATTTTATTGGTATCTGCTTTAATTTTTAGAATTTCTAATTTGGTGTTTAATTAGAGGTTTTTAATTTACTCTTTCTCTAATTTTTTTAGTTGCACATTTAATTCATTGACTTCTTTATCCAATTTATTCATGTAAGCATTTAAAATTATAACATATCCTCTGACAGCTGCTTTGAGTGAATCCCATAGAATTTGGTATGTTGTTTCATTATTGTAATTATCTAGGATGAAATAATCAATTCTTACTATAATTTGTTGTTTGATCCACTTGTTTTTTTAATGAGCTTATTTAGCTTCCAAATACTTTTGGGTCTGTATCTCCCTGGTCCAATATGATTTTTATTGCATTATAATCTGAGAAAGATATATTCACTATTTTCTCCCTTTCTGCAATTGATAATTAGATTGTTATATCACAGTATATGGGATTTACAATTTTTGTGTAAGTGCCATGCAGTGCAGGAAAAAAAGTGTATCCCTTTCTATCCCCATTCAATTTCTTCCATAGGTCTATAATATCTAGGTTTTCTAACAATTTGTTTACCTACTTAACTTCCTTCTTGCTTCTTTTATGTTTAGATTTATCTGAACTTGAGCTAGGAAGGTTGAGGTCTCTTTCTAGTAGAGTTTTGCTGTTTTTTTCTTCAAATAGCTCTTTCAGCTTCTCCTCTATGAATTTGGATGCTATACCATTGGTGCATATATATTTAATGTTGAAATTGCTTTATTTGTCTATAGTACCTTATAGGAGGATATAGTTTCCTTTCTTATCCTTTTAAGGACATCTATTTTTGCAGCTGCTTTGTCTGAGATAAGAATTGCAACAATTGCTTTTTTCACTACAGGTGAACCAAAATATATTTTGCTCCATCCTTTTAGTTTTACTCTATATGTATCTCTCTTCTTCAAATGAGTTTCTTGTAAGCAGTATATTATAGGATTCTTATTTTAAATCCACTCTGCTGTTCAGTTACATTTTAAGGGAGAGTTCATCCCATTCACATTCAAAGTTATTATTAATAATTCTTTATTGCCCTCCATTCTATCTTCCCTCTGTTTGTATTTTCTCCCTTTTCCCCTTTATCCCTATTCTCCAGTATTTTTCTGAATACCACCATGTTCAGTGTGTTTGCCCTCCTATATCAACTCCCTTCCCCTTTCTTTCCCCTTTCCCCTTTTCCCTTCTTTCTTCCCTTCCATTAGTTCTCCCCTTCCTCTTTTCCCCTTTTAATACTTGAAAGCTAAGGTAAGTTTCTTTACTTAACTGAGTATAAGCTAACTTTAAGCCAAGTCTGATGAGAAGAAGATTCAGGTGATTCTAACCTCCTCCTTTCTTACCCCCTATTGCAATGTTTTCCATACCTCTTAATGTGATATGATTGACCCCATTCAATCTCTTCCATTCTCCCATCTCATTACTGTCACCTTTTTTAAGGAGGTATTGTTTTCAAATCATTCTGAGTCACAGAAAAGTCATGAGTGTCTATCAATTCTGGCTAAGTATATTCTTTCTGATAGAGTTACAATTATCTAGAATTATTAGAGTCCCGCTTCCAGGAAGGGATATATCCAGTTTCATCTTATTGGATAGCAGTTTCATGGACAAGTCATATGTGTCCATCACTTCTGACTAAGCATATTCTCTCTAATAGAGTTACAATTCTTAAGAGTTATGAGAATCTTTCTCCCAAGTGGGGATATAACCAGTTTCATCTTATTGGATAGCAGTTTTTATTTCCTTTACCCTCCCCCTTTTTACCTTTCATGTGTCTCTTGAGCCTCCTGCTTGATGCCTCAATTTTCTATTTAGCTCTGTTCTTTGCATCATTTCTTCCCCTGGAAGAAAAGGCTTAGCTTTGTGGATAGTGGATTCTTGATTGCATTCTAAGCTCCCTTGCTTTTCAGAATATCTAACTCCAGGCCCTTTGACCCCTTAATGTTTATGCAGTCAGGCCCTATGTAATTTTTACTGTGGCTTCTTGGTATTTAAATTGTTTCTTTTTTGGCTGCTTGCAGGATTTTCTATTTTACCGGATAGTTCTGGAATTTGACCACAGTATTCCTTGGTGTTTTCATTTTAGGATCTCTTTCTGGAAGGGAAGCTATGTATTTCTTCAATAGCTATTTTGCTCTCTGGTTCCATGATATCAGGGCAGTTTTCCATCACTAAATCCTATAATATTAAGTCCAGGCTTTTTTCTCTTCAATGTTTTCAGGAAGTCCTATAATTCTCAGATTGTCCCTCCTCTTTTTTTTTTTTTATTTTAGGTTTTTTTTGCAAGGCAATGGGGTTAAGTGGCTTGCCCAAAGCCACACAGCTAGGTAATTATTGAGTGTCTGAGGCTGGATTTGAACTCAGGTACTCCTGACTCCAGGGTTGGAGCTCTATCTACTGCACCACTTAGCTGCCCCAGATTGTCCTTTCTCGATCAGTTTTTGAGGTCAGTGTATTTTCTGATGAGGTATTTTACATTTTTTTTTCTATTTTTTTCATCTTTTTGTTTTTTTTTTTAACAGAAGTTTGTTGTCTCATGAAGTCATTAATTTCCACAGGTTTCATTCTTTTTTTAAGAGAAGAATTTTTTTCATTTACCTTTTGCAACTCCTTTTCCATTTGGTCAATTCTATTTTTGAAGGAGTTTTCCATTGGCCCAAGAGTAGTTTTGAGAGAATTACTTTCTTTTTGCATTTGCCCAATTGAGGATCTGAGAGGAATTAATCTCATTTTGTATCTGTCCAATTATCTTTTCCAATATTTTGTTTTCTTGTTGCAAGATGTTAATTTTCTGTTGCTAGATGTTCATTTTTCCTTGAGTTTCTTTCCCCAATGTTTCCAAATGATTTTTTTTTACGTTTTTTTGCAAGGTAATGGGGTTAAGTCACTTTCCCAAGGTCACACAGCTAGGTAATTATTAAGTACCTGAGGCTGGGTTTGAAATCAGGTACTCCTGACTGCAGGGCCGGTGCTCTATCCACTGTGCCACCTAGCCACCCCTCCTATTGATTTTTAAACTCCTTCCTTATTTCTTCAAGGATTTCTTTCTGGACTGGAGACCAATTCATATTCTCCTCAGAAGTACTAGATCTCTCTGGGTTAGAATCTGATCATTCTAAGTATTTCTCCATGGGCCCCCCTTTTTTTGCTGGTTTTTCTTCATTTTTCTAGGATCTTGTGTTGGGGAGGGGCTGGCTTTCAGAGGTTTGCTTTTGAAAATACTAGAGGCTTTGTTCACTTGGCTTAGTAATTCCAAGGGCTGAACAATAAGGGTTGCTGGTTGCTTTCTCTGGAGTGATTGAAGCCCTGGCCCATTGTTGGAGGGAGTGAGGAGAGGGTGAGGAGGGGCAGCAGGGTGTGAGTTGACCATGAACAATGGGCTGGAAGCAAATCTCCCTTTCAGTTGAGTGCATGCACTCTGTAGTACACATCTGCACCTGAGAGGGTGGGGGTTGCTACCTTTGTTCCTGGAAGAATGCTCCAAAGGTTTGGAGCTCAGTTCCCATACTGGGCTTGAGGATTTCCATGAGTACAGACCACCCCTCCCCCTGGCCAATACCTTTAGTTCTTGAACTGCCTCTCACCAAAGTCTCTGCCTCTCTACGAAGTCTCTGTGGCTGAGGCAGATCCTCTGGCTCCTACCCCCCATTTCTGTCCTAGTGCTGATTCTCTGGTCTCCACTCCTGGTTCACTGATAGTCCCCTGAGACAGACCTTGTTGGTAGATATTCTTCTCCTAGCTTCTTTTTTCTGGGTTTTTGTTGATCAAGTTTCTGTTAAGAAGTTTTTTCATGTTATTTTTGAGGGACACAGGGAGCCATTAATACAGTGCCTGTCTTCTTTCCACCATCTTGGCCAGAAGTCAATTACTACAAGTTATCACAATTATGATACCCTATGATTAGGTCAAATTTATACCAGAAGTACAGAGTTGACTTTGTATTAGGAAAACTAGCAATATAATTGACCCCATCCATAATGAAAATAACAGAAATCATACGATTATATCAATCTGTATCTCAATATCTCAGTATTTCAGTGTTTCAACACTGATGAAAAAAGTTTTTGAGGAAACAAAGCATTCATTCTAATTAAAAACCCTAGAGAACATAAGAATGAATGGAGTTTTCTTTAAAATGATAAGACGTATTGATCTAAAACCATCAGCAAGTATTATATTGATCACAAGCTAATAGATTGGGGTAAGATAAACCCATTATTGTCAGTATTATTTAATATTGTAACTTTAGCAATGAGAAGAGGAAGAAATCAAAATAATTAGAAATAGACAAGAAGGAATCAAAATAATCACTCTGCAGATGATATAATGATATACTTAAAGAATACTATAAAATGAATTAAAAACTACTTGAAACATGTAAAAACTTTAGAAAACCTGCAAGATATAAAATCATTCACAAGAATTATGAACATTTCTTTATATTACTTACAAAGGACAATAGAAAAAGAAATTCCATGTAACCTAATTGTAGATAATATTAAATATTTGGGAGTCTACCTACCAAGACAAACCCAAGAAATATGAACACAATTACAATACACTTTTCATGCAAATAAAATCAGATCTTAACATTTGGAAAAACATGATTTGTTCATGGATAAGCTGATCTAATATAATAAAAATCACACTTCTACTCAACTTACTCACTTCCATAGCAAAAGAAACTATAAAAAGTATTTTATTGAGCTAGAAAAAAGTAACAAAATTCATCTGGAGTACTAAAATGTCAAGAATTATCAAAGAAATTAATGAAAAAATTCAAAAGAAGATAGCTTAGTCATACCATATCTATAAACATATTACAAAATAGCAGTCATCAAAACTATTTGGTACTAAGAAATAGTGGTGGATCACTGGAATTAATTAGGTACAAAAGAAACAGAAGAAAATTACTATAGCAATCTACTTTTTGATAAACCAAAAGATGCCAGCTTCTGGATTCAGACTTCACTCTTTAACAAAAACAGTTGTGAAATCTGGAAAATGGTTTGGAAAAAACTAGACACAGACAATATCTCATGTTCTATGCCAAAATAAGACTGAAATGGGCACAATATTTGCCATAAGCTGCTTTGGAGAACAAGGAATATGTTGGATCTCTTAGATCTATGGAGAGGGAAGGAGTTTGTGATAAAATAGGAAATAGAGGGAATTTTAAATATAAAATGGATAAATTTTCTTACATTGAATTAAAAAAGAGTTTTTCTATGAATAAAACCAATAAAGCCAAGATTAAAAATGCAGAAAGTTAGGAAACAATTTTTACAGCTAAAGGACTGATAAAGGACTCATTTCTAAAATACATAGAGAACTTAATCAAATTTATAAAGCAACAAATCATTCCACTATTAGTAAATAGTGACAGGATTTGAAAAGGCAACTTTCAGATAAAGAAATTATAGGTATTTCTATTTATATAAAAATGCTCTGAATCATTATTGATGAAAGAAATACTTTTGATGTTTGTCTTTTGTTCTTGAAGAGGACCTTGATATTAGGGAGTTGAAATGCCCTGACAAGCAAATGAATTGAATTTGAGTGAGTGTTGTACTAAGTAACCTAAGGCTCATCCAGAGTCATCTGGGTTCAGTGTCAAGATTTGATTCAGGATAATAAAGATAACCCTGGATGGAAGGCAATCAGTGAGTTGCCCGAGGTCATTGTTTGAGGCTGGATTTTAATTCAGATCCTCCTGTATTCATTGTTTGCCCTATCTGCTGCACCTTCAGATGGGTGAACCTGACAGAAAGGAAAAATGATAAATGCACTATTGGTGGAGTTGGGAAGCAAACCAACTCTTCTGGAGAATAATATGGAACTATGACCAAAGAATTATAAAATTGTGCATATCTTTTTATTTACACCAATACAAAGTATGCATAAAAGAGGAAAGAATCTATATGGTCAAAAATATTTATATCAGCTCTTTTCTGTAGAGACAAAAAAATTGGAAATACAGGAGATGCCCATCAACTGGGGAGTTGCTCAGCAAATCATGGTATAAGAATATGATAGACTACACTTGTTCAATAAGAAATCATGAGCAGTTGGATTTCACAAAAAAGACCTGGAGATACTTACAGGAACTGATGCTGAGTGAAATCAGCAATTGGGAGATTATTGTCCACATTAATAGCAACATTATGTGATGATCAATTATGGTTGGCAGTTCTCAGCAAAAACTGTAATCAAAGACATGTTTACAATACCTGTGATGGTAAATATCATCCACACCCAGCAAAAGAACTATTGAGCATGAATGCTGATCAAAGCATACTATTTTCATTTTTAAAATCTGTTTTGTTTTTTTCTTACTCACCATTTTCCCTCTTTTATTTTATCCTGCTTTCACAAATGACTAATATGGAAATATGTTTACCAAGACAGTATATGTACAATCTATATCATATCATTTACTATCATGGGCACACAGGAGGGAAGGAGGGAAGGAGATAATGTGTAACTCAGAATATTACAAAAATGAATGTTGAAGAGGTGGAGCCAGGATGTCGACAGGAGAAGAGCCTCTCTTAGGTACTCTCTCTCAAAACTTATAAAATAAGGACTCTAACTAAAATTTCAAGATACAGAACCCACAGAGGGATCCAGTGAGGCAATTCTCCAGTCCAAGGTAGGCTGCAAAATAGCAGAAAGACTCTGCTCCACGGGGTTGGAGGAGCAGCCCCCAGAGTGAAGAAACTTCAACCTCCTGGAGGCAGCCCTAGGGTACCTGGGAGCCACAGCTCATGGCAGCAGGGGCAGTTTCCTGACCTACACCCTGGGGAACACTGAGTACACCTTGGAAGATCAGCGAGGGGACCTCTGCCAGAGCAAGCAGTAGAAGCCAGCCCTCAGGGCACTCAGCAAGCAGCAATCCAGATCTAGGAACCAGAAGCAGGCAGAGCCAGTAAGCAGGAGCTCCCATGCAGCTGAGCCTTGAGTACTCACCCTAGGTAGGGGAGTGGAGAGAGACTTCTGAGGTCTATCCTTTGTATCTAGCACAGTACTCTGGGGCTTTGACCACATTCAAATCCTGAGCAGAGTCTAAGCTACCCATAGAAAAGCAGCACCCCCCACCTCAGCCCCATGGCAGAGGGGTGCTCTTGTGGTCATTCACATACCAGAAGGGAAGACAGAGCTTCACACACTGAGATCCTTGCGTGTGTGTGTGGGGGGGTCCCCATAATACTCAAAAGCTCAGGAAGCTCCCCAAAACCAGGCACAGGCTAAGGAAATGTATAAACAGAGGAAAAAAAGGAACATCACTGAGAAATACATTGTCTATGTTCCCAAGAAGGATCAAAATATTCAATCTGAAGATGAGAAAGTACAAGCTCCTGAATCTAAATATTGCAAGAAAAACAGAAATTGGGCTCAGGCTATGACAGAGCTCTAAAAAGATTTTGAAAATCAAGTGGGGAAGATAGAAAAAATGAGGAAAAGAAATGAGAGAAATGCGGGAAAAATATGAAAAATAACTCAGCAGTGTAGTCAAGGAGATCCAAAAGAATGCTGAAGAAAATAGCATGTTAAAAACAAGCATAGAAGTTATTGAGGAGAAGAATGTTTTAAAAAAGCAGAATTGGCCAGATAGAAAAGCAGATAAGAAAGCTCTCTGAGGAAAACAAATCCTTCAGAGCTAGAATGGAGCTGAAGGAAGCTGCTGACTTTACAAGAAGTCAGGACACAATACTTCAAAACCAAAAGAATGAAAAATTAGAAGAAAATATGAAACATCTCGTTGAAAAAACAACTGATCTAGAAAACAGATTCAGAAAAGATAATTTAAAAATTATTGGGATACCTGAAAGTCATGATCAGGAAAAGAGCATCATTTTTAAAGAATTTGTAGCAGAAAATTGCCCAGATATCCTAGAAGCAGAGGGCAAAATAGAAATTGAGAGAATCCACCAATTTCCCCCAGGAAGATATCCAAAAAAACACAACCCTCAGGAATATTATATTCAAGTTCCCGAACACCCAAGTCAAAGAGAAAATATTCAAGCAACCAAAAGTACACAATTCAAATATCATAGAGCTGCAGTCAGGATCACACAGTACTTAGCAGCAACTACATTAAAGGCTCATAGGGTTTGGAATGTAATATTCTGGAAGACAAAAGAGCTTTGAATGTAACTGGAAATCAACTACCCAGCAAGCTGAATATCCTCTTCTAGGGAAAAATATGGACTTTTAATGAACAAGGAGAATTTTAAATGTTCCTCTTAAAATGGCCAGAGCTGAACAGAAAGTTTGATCTTCAAATACAGGACTCAGGTGAAGCATAGAGAGTGGAGGAGAAGGGTAAAATATGAGGGATTTAATGATGATGAACTACATATATTACTGCATAGAAAAATGGCACTGATAATAATCATAAGAAACTTCTCATTTAATAGATCAGGTAGAAGGAGATTTTATAAATGAAACACAGGAGAGAGCTGAATTTGAAGATACAATATATTGTAAAACTGGAGTCAATGGCTAAAATGGAAATATAAGGGGAGTAAGAGAAAGGAGAGGTGGAATAGGTTAAGATATTTCATATAGTAAGTTTTTTTTATTACAATAAGCTATTGAAATGACATGGAAGGGGGAAGGCGAGGGGGGAATAAAGGAAACTTTGCTTTCATCAGAGGTGACTCGGAGAGGAAACAGCATTTATACTCAATGGGGTATAGACATCTAAAGTAAGAAGGAGAGAAGGGGGACAAGGGGAAGGGGTAGATTTGAGTGATGGAGGAGAGGGTGGACCATGGGGAGAGTGGTCAGATATAATGCATTTTCTTTTTAACTTCTTGCAAGGGGCTGGCATTGGATGGCCTGTCCAGGACCCTAGGGCCAGGTGGATGCTGGGTAAGGGGTGGTATGTGGGTTTGGGGTCTCTTGGCCACAGGGCCAGTGATCAGTCTGCTGTGCCATTCAGCTACCCTACAGCTCATTTAAGAAGAGGGACAGAGACAAAGGAGAGAAAAAAATATAGTGTATGGTAGTGGGGAAGCACAAATGGAGGGAGTTGTGATCAGCAATGTTAACAGTGGAAAAATATGGAAGTAGCTTTTGTGATGGACTTATCCTAAAGAATATGATCCACCCATGACAGAGCTGGTGGGGTTGGAACACAGACAGAAGCAGATTTTTTATTATTGTTGTTACTTTTTTGGGGGGGGGTTATGGCAGATGGATATGGGTGGCTTGCCTTGGAGCTGCACAGATGGGTGATTGTTGGGTTTCTGAGGCCAGATTTGGACCCAGGTGCTCCTGACTCCAGGGCTAGTGCTCTGTCCACTGCACTACCTGGCCACCCTTATTATTGTTGTTGTTGTTGTTATTATTATTATCATTTTATTTTATTTTATTTTATTTTTTTGGTTTGTGCAGGGCAATAGGTTTGGGTGGCTTGCCCTGGGTTACACAGCTGCCCCACTATTATTTTTAATTTAATTTTAATTTTTTCTTCTTTCTTTTACTTTATTGCTCATGAGGGTCTATATTTTTGGGGGGAGGGGTATTATGTTTACTCTTAAACAAGAATATTTTAATAATTTGTAAAAAACATCATTTGTACAAAATAAAATAACATTAAAATGGAAAAATGAATGTTGAAAACTAACTTTATATGTAATTGGAAAAAAATAAATATAAATTTAAAAAAAATTCTATGTTAAACTAGACCAATGGTAAGAAAGATAACAACAATAGCAACATGAATCAATGTACTTGGACAAAATGACTATTATCTTTGTTATTAATTTAGCTATTTGGTCAACTCTGGTGTCTATATTTCCTTTTCTTTTCTTTTTTTTTAGATTTTTGCAAGTCAATGGGGTTAAGTGGCTTGCCCAAGGCCACACAGCTAGGTAATTATTAATTGTATGAGGCCAGATTTGAACTCAGGTACTTCTGACTCCAGGGCCAGTGCTCTATCCACTGAGCCAACTAGCTTCCACTTGTGTCTATCATGTTCAAAAGAAATGAAACATTAAGAGCTAAGATCATCATGCAGAATTTGTTCTTATCAAAGGATGGCAATATGGTTCTTTGTTAAAGTTCTTTCAGAGTGATGTTCTGACACTCTGGTAGCTTGGTTTGATATTACAAAGGTGTGACTCCACAGTTATTATTTCTATAAAATTTAATTTATTTTTATGTTCTCATTTCCAGGTAAAGGAAGTGTCAGCCTCTTGAGTTTTCATGCCTTTTACAAATTTTTGATGCAAATTTTCAATGAGACAAAACAAATAAGTACAGGTTAAAAAGGTGAAATGGCTAGCTGTTAAGAAAGAAAAGTGAGGAGGGGGAAAAGGTCAGATTTAATATTAACATTTGTATTTCCAAAGTTATGTAAGCTGTAGTACTTAAATAATTTTTCTTAGCAATTGTGTTCAATTGTTCAAGGTACCAATGGGTAAAACATATTCTATTCTATCATCAAATATCATGTAGTACTAAGCCCTAGTATTTAATGTACTTAATGTACTTAATGTAGTGAGGATTCCCCATGTTCAAATTTGACCTCAAGCACTTTTTGCTATGAGACTGTGGTCAGAAAATGTAAATACTGATAATATCTATTTCCCAGATCTATTGTGAGGATCATAGAAGTTATTTATAAAGCACCTGACACAGGGTTGATTGTTGTCCTTTATTTTTGAAAAGGGTCAGAAAAACATCACTATGGCACGATAAACAGTGTGTGTACAAGCATGGCTTATAAATTCATGAAACTTATGAATTATGTCATTATATGTCATAGTATGGAAATATCACTATGAGGACTGAGGATGGTTTCAAAGGAGAATTTCAGCCTAAGAAGCCGAAGATAAGAAAAATAAGCAAAGAAACAAAACAGCAACAGAACAGTCCTTGTTTTAATAATAGGAAGGCAATTATATAAAAACAAGATATCTATAGTATATATCGAGGATAGTCTCAGAGAAATGGAACTAAGATTAAGAAGGACTTGGAAAGGATCACCGCAGAAATAAAACAAGTACTTTAATCCTCAAAAAAATCCCATATAATAAGTACTACTTCTATTCCTATTTTGCAAATGAGTGAGGGGTAGCAGGTAGAGATTTTTAGAACAGATGCCTTCTGCTTTGAGATGCAGTATTTTTCTCACTTCAGTCTCTTAGGCTGAAATTCTTCTCAGTCCTCACAGTGATGTTTCCATACTCTGACCTATTGAGATATAATTCATGGGTTTCATTAATTTATAAGCTATTTGGTAGTAAAAAAAATTATTTGCTGACAACAATGCATGTTCAACTGGGAAGAGGGTAGATTGCAATGGGGGTTTGTTTAAGGGATCCCTGATCCTTTACTTAACCTTAACACACTTATTTATAAATACAAGATTGATTGACAGGTAACAGAAAAAATGAGTTGTGAAGTCTTTTCCCCTTATTCAGATTCTGGGTGGTTGTATTCACAGTTTGTTAAAGGCTTGATGACTCAGGGTCCTCAAGTAAACTATGAACAACATATTAATGGTCTTCTTCTTTTAGACTTCGATAGATTTCTGTAAAGGAACGATTAGGAAATATGTATATCTCTTTGTTATTATTGTGTCTGTGTGTGTGTGTGTGTGTGTGTGTGTGTGTGTGTGTGTGTGTGTTCCTTTTTGGAATTAATCCAACTTTTCTTTTTTTACTTACAATATATACTAAGTAAAAAAATACATTGATTGATTTCCTGGATCTCTGTCTGCTAATGCTTTTTCTTTCTCCATAGAGTTCTTTATTTGATTTATTTGATTTCTCAATTGATTCCTCAAGTGACAGAGGATCTATATTTGAATCTTGGCTTTATCAATTCCTAAATATATACATTTAGCCAAATCATTTCTTTCTGGTGCTCTGGTTCCTCACCTTGACATTGAAAGAATTTGAACAGATTTTGTTTTAGGTTCCTTTAAGTTCTAAATCTAAGTTTAAAGTATATGAAAATAATTGTTTATGCATTGGATAGATACTCATTGCCTTTTAATAATGTTGGCTTATAAATAACATATTAAGTCTTTATATCCAGTACTTCTTACAACAATGCCATGAAGTAGTTACTCTAAGTGTGATTAATATCTTTTTATATGTGTAGAAAGTGAAACTCAGTTTCTCAGGTAGGATTTGAACTTCTTACCCATTTTTGAAGTAACAAAGAAATCTTGGAGGATGACTACATGGTGTCTATTTGAGTACTTAGAGTCTTACATTGACAGGAGGTAGTTTATTCTGTTATCTACTTGGGGTAACAATTCTTCCATTGTTATGACACCCTCATTCATCAACTCTAGTCCTCTATTCACTTTTATGAAAACTTTTGGCAGTAATCAGGGATCAACCCTTTTTAGCATAGATTCAACCTTACTATGTTATCATCTCCTTCCTCTTGGAATCAACTGATATCCTCTTCATTGAGAAGCCTCCCCAGAATTGGAGATTAATTGTTTATTTCTACAGTCTCTCATCAAGTGATCCTACAGTTATGGTGCTTGCCAAGGAATCACCTCTTTTATTTAAACTGGAGTGTGGTAGATTCTATTCAAATTCGGCAGAAGCTATCCTTTTAATATTTTGCTTCTATACTGATTCTAGCCCCCACTAGCTTTTTTCAAGCTGTAAAAAGATAACATTATAAAAACAGTAACCATGAGGAGAATTTGAGAAGAGTAAATATTAGGGGAAAAGATTCAGAATGTGAGAGTAAAGTTGGTTGCCTTTTTAGTTAACTGATTCCTCCTTAGTTCTAACCCTTCTTTAGAGTTAGAAACATGGTGACTTTAATTGATCTTTCTGTGTTTGTCTCTTCTTTCAGTTGGAAAAATAAAGACTGGGACATCTGACTTCAAATAATTTATTCCTAAAGGATGAATGAAGGCAAATACAGATTATTTTCCCTTTGGGAAGTATGGTATAGTTGAAAGAGTGCTAGGTTTAGAATCAAAACATCTGAATTGACACCCTGGCTCTGTCATTTCTCATGATGAAAAAAATCATTTAATTTTTATGTTATTCAGTTTCCTTATCTGTAAAAAATGTGTTTGGACTAGATAGCCTGTAACATCCCCTACAACTCTAAATTCTGATACTATTATTTTCTTTCATTAACTATAATAATTTTGTTTTACAAAGCATGTTGCTTCCATGGACAATGTAAAAGCATATCAAAAATCTGCTAAGAAGACTGCCCCTAAAGATAGGGAAAATGTCATATAGCTAAAGAGAGAGAGTAGAAATAGGGAGGAGTTCACCTAGGTTCAACCAAAAGAAAGATAAAATATGTAATATGGTAATTTCTTACTATAATTATTTTTGCTAAGTAAGAACTAATAGCAAAAAAGAAATGGGAAATTAAAAAATGCTAGGGAGGAAAGTAGAAAATCGAGACACTGATGCAATGATGATGGAATTGTCTACAAGCTGAACACTTTAAGGGAACATATTAGAATCCTGCTCAAAGAACATAACTTTTGAACTAGCAAGATCTGAACTGCATCCCAGAGAAATGTGGAGAGAAAATGACAAAAAGACCTATGGTAAAAAACATCAATGATAGCTTTTTTGTGGTGGCAAAGAATTGAAAATTGAGGGATGCCCATCAATTGGGGAATGATTGTAAAATTGTGATTTATGATTTTAATGAAATACAGTTGTGTTGTACAAAATGATGAGAAGAATGCTTTCAGAAAAAAACCTGTAAAGACTTGCATGAATCAATGCAAAGTGAAATAATCAGTATCAGTGTAACATTATACCCAGTAACAACATTTTAAGAATGATCAATTATGAGACTTCCTTTACCCAAAGAACAGTAAAGAAAATCTTTAAACCCTTAGGATTTGATTTTTATTGCTTCTTCTTCCTGTTGAATATTGAGAGGGATCAGTCAGCACTGTAGGATTTAAGAATCCATGGAGGGCAATCATTTTGTCATAGAACTCAGTAAGCAAATGAAACAATAATGAACTGAGAATTACCATGGAAGACAAAGTCTTAGGAGTTACAAGAAAATAAAGTGTTTCTGATTGATGGTTTAAATAGGGAATGACTTTGATGTCTTCAGGGGATAGCTAGAGCTCCAGATTGAGCAAATAACTTGAAATTCTTAAGGGTAAGGAAGAAATTCTGAAGATGAGAGAACATCACATTTCAGTGCTTTGGTGATGAAATATGCTTCTGAAAATAAATGGAAGCCTAAGAGGATATACTCTGAGACTGGACTCATTTCTTATATTTTGTTTTTACTTCAAATTAAGGAGAATATTTTACCTCAAGGTCACTTCAAAGACATACTTAAGTGATGATGATGATGATTGTGATAATAATGATGATAGTGATGATAGTAATGATAGAGACAATGAAAAAGGTCAGAAATTCATGGTGACTCCTTTCCTAAAAAGACTTTAAATTTTATATTCAGGATAAAAATATCAAATTCATTTGACAATAAAGATTTTATTTTATTAGCTTTAACCTTCTATATAAATGAGTGATCATACCATGTCCTATACCAATTCAATTGGAACACTAATAGAAAATTTATTTACAGTTTTGTTTTCATATAAAACATTCCTTGCTTTATTTTTTTAAATCTCATACACTTTTCATAATTAATGAATGGGACAGGTACTAGTACTATTTTAATTTCCATTTTACAAATGAAGAAATTCAGGCTTCGAGAGGATAAATTATTTAGCCATCACTCACAGTGAAAAGTCTTGAAAGTAAGAGTTATATAAATTTTTCCTGACTCTGAGCCCAGTTTGCTATGCCAGATTGTCCTGATATATAATTAAGTGATTTCTGAGTATTTGGGTGGGGTGTTCCCTCTGATTTTATCAGTAGGAGAAATTCTGAGTATAGAAAAACTCCATTTATATAGATCAGAGATGGGGAACATTTTTTTCTGCCAAGGGTATTTTGGATATTTATGACATCATTAATTAGCTCTATTTGGTCAAGCAAACATTAAATGTTTGCTATCAGATATATTGAATTTTGAGTACTGCCTGTGGTGCCTTGGCAATGTCCAACTAATATGGTCTGCTGGTCAGAGATTCCCAGTGTATGATGTGGATAAACAACTCTTCTACACTTTTGTAGTCTTAGAGTTTCCTGAATCATTGAATGGTTAAATATCTTTCTGATTATCACATTAGCTAATATGAGTCAGAGGAAGGACTTGAATGCAGGTCTTTTTGACAAGGGCAGCCCTCTGTCCACTATGTCATGCAGAATCTCTTCTAAACTATGAAACACCAACTCTCCTTATCTTCTTATAATGCTCACTGATGAAGCTATAACCACCAGAGTCTCTCTGCTCTCCTTACTTCCTTCCCATGTATCTTCTTTGTGCTTGTTTCATGGATATTAGAAACTGATCATTATTATTAAAAACAGCTTTTTCTTGCCCCTACAACAGCAATTGTTTTATTTACCTAAAAGAGATTTCTTCCCTGGAGTCCTTGAAAATTCCAGGCTCATTTTCAATTCACCTTTGCTTTGTCTATGCTATAGCTATGGGATGAGAGATGGCTATACACAGCTGTATGAGTATTTATCAAAATTGTCTTTTCATAAGAGATCTCAGGCCAGATTTCATTCATCTTGGTGCACATTGACAGCATATGACAAGATTTTGAATGATTCTCCCTTCTAAACAAAATTTCTGGATTTTGACTTAGCCTACCTTCAGTAGTTATTTGAGTATAAAACAGAATGGATTTTCATGTTCTACCCTTCAAGAGGCTTGGAAATATCATAAAATAAATTTTAGAGTTCAAAGGATAAACAATTCCTCTTTTTAAATAAACCCATACTTGTACAAATTACTCAACAAATAATAACCTCATCTTTGTTTGAATACTTCAAATGAATGGGAACTCCTTTGGCACAGTGCATTCCAATTTTTATAGCTCAATTCTTGAGAAGATATCTAATAAAAAGTTTTAATTTTTTAAAGTCCTTATTGAGTATTGGATATGCTGAGTTTTCACTTTTGGGATAAAAAATAAAGCTTTCCTATCAGTCATAGACACTCTTTTTGTGATATAATGTGTCACCTCATTTAACTGGATTTTTTTTCATGAAATTTGATCTATGTTTTTCTTTTTATTTCCAAAATAAACACCACAATGATAAGTAACATGTATGTGAATGCATTCATGTGTGTTATTTGGACCTAATATATTTTATGAGTATGATATTGGGGCTTCTATGATAATTCAGTATTTGGGGCTATATGATAAATGAAAATCTAAGCTATGTTCTTTATTTATTGTTGAATTGTCTGTCCAAAATGTAGACATAAGAGTAATTGTCAGAATAAGATTGCAGGGGTCCCTTTGCTGGTAAAGATAGTAGGATTATTTTGCATTGCCCATACATAGATCTGGGAGGCAGTCCTGGGTAGTTGTGGCTTGCTTCAACTTGGGCCCCACAGTGATGACCTCCCTCTTGGAGGGGAGCTGAGAATAAGGAGTCAAGCCACCACTGCCTTATGTCTCCAGCTCAAATTTATTACTGCTTAGCTTCTGGGGTAGAACAAAGAAAATGAGGTAATGGGAGGTGCACAAACAGGGTGCACGTGCAAAGTCTTGCGTTACAGGATAAGGGGGTACATTAGGGGGGAGGTGGTAAAACACAGCTGGGTCCTTTGCCCGTGGGCTGTGGGGCAGAATGATCAGCTCCCAAGGACTCCAGCTCACCTTATCTCCCAGGGCAGCATGCCAGTTCCTGAGACTGTCCAGGTGGTGGGGCCATTAGTATAGCCTGTGTTCCCACATCTCCCCCTTGTTTTTCATTAAGGGCCTGGGGAACCTGGATAGTCATAAGAAACCCTGAATTGGGAACCCAACGTGAAATGCACAAGGGGCTTTTACATGGGGTCCAGGGGATCTGTGGGGACCAGAAGATGGGGGAGTGTCCAGTGTCAGGGAGAAAAGGGTAGGGAGGGGTGTGTGTGGTTTGGGGTCATTGGATAGTCTTAGGTCCAGTGTACAGGTTCTGAAATTCTGGGGCCAGTAAGCAGGGAAGAGAGATTCATCATAACCAATGGGTAAAAGAATGGGGGGAGGGGATAAGTGCACATGGAGGGGTGACCCATGTTTTGGGAGTGTTCAGCAGGAATAGCATAGTAACAAGGAGTTGGTGAAGAGACAAGTGTCCTCTAGGTTTAAAGTCCATCCCTCTTTTTGCCAAGGTAAAGAGCTTGGCCAGAGCACTGCAGGGAGGTTGTCCTCTGCATCTCAGGTTTCATCTATTGTTGTTTAGAGACATTCTCTGCATTTCTTTGGTCAGGGCTGCTACAGAGCTAGTGGGATCTGGAAGCTGGAAGAGGGGGTGGGAGGGCGCTGCTGCTGCTTCGATTGGCGTCATCTAGAGGGGCAGGTTGGATCAGATGGTCGGGAATCTACAGTGGGGCAGTGCAATCTGTGGGGAAAAACTCAAGCAAACACTCTCCCTTGCATTAGGATGGGGGGAGGAAGGGAAGCCGGCAAGGAGCAAGGCTAGGGCTTGCAATTCTGCCTGTTGCACAGACTGGGTGTGGGGGCTCCTGTGAGTGAATAAAATGGATCCATTTTTGGAGATTACATAGCCCAAGTGCTTTCTATTTGCTTCTGTAAAGGCTACATTAGTCTGTTGAATGGATGGGGGGAGGGAAATGAGAAGGGGAGCATGATGACAGGGAGTGCTGAAATTCCCTTGAGGAGAGGGGAGGGTGGGTAATGGTTATCAATAGACCCTGCAAAAATCTCTCATCTGACATCCATGAAATCGTTAGCTGTTGCTGAGGGGTTGGGGGAGCATCTTGATGTTTCAGAGTAGGCTGGATCCAGCTGTCTTCCTGAGGCAACTCAGGATAGAGAGGAGGAGGCTTAAGAGGGGTGGTTTGTCTGGTGGGGGATCCGAGGAGGGCTTAGGAGGGTAGGAGGGGGAGGACGGTGAGTGGATTTCTCATCAGTTTGAGTGCCCTCATCGCAGACCTCAGTGAGGTGGCATGGGCTCTCTGCCCTGGCCTTTTCTGCATCTAAGGCTGCCTGTAAAACGTGCTGAGTTTCCTCTTCCCTTCCTGAGAGGCAGGCACATATTGCAGCAACAATAGGATAGAAGGAGAGTGGGGGAGAAAAATCACAAAGGAGCTCAGCTCTGTGGGCAAGTGTCAAAACATGCCCCCAAATATCAGGATCCATCATATGGCCAGCTTCAATCCAGGGGGCCAAAGCCAAAGCTGCCTGGAGTGTTATCTTACATTCCTTTTCAGAGCATTTCAGGCCATGGGAACTTAGGAGGTGTCTAAGAACCCATACTTGGGTATCTTGGGAAGAAAGGGGAAGATTCCCCATTATGTTAAGGGAGTACAGGGGGCTCTAGAAGCAGTGAGGTCGCTGGGGCAAGGTGACCCTTGGAGACTGGTCGATATGGGGCATCTACCTTAGCCAGCAAGGATGAGTGTGAATCCTGAGGTGTCCCTCAGAATTTTGTGGGGGGATCCTGGGTTTCGGCACCAGTAGTTGTGGTTTGCTTCAACTTGCGGCCCACAGCAATGACCTCCCTTCCGGTGGGGAGCTGAGAATAAGGAGTGAAACCACCAGTGCCTTATGCCTCCAGCTCAAATTTATTACTGCTTAGCTTCTACATATATACTGTTAGGTCTTCTGGGGTAGAACAAAGAAAATGAGGTAATGGGGGTGTAAAAGCAGGGTGTACATCCAGCATCTTGCTACAGGATAAGGGGGTATATTGGGGGGAGGTGGTAAAATACAGCTGTGTCCTGTGCCCTTAGGCTGTGGGGAGGAATGACCAGCTCCCAAGGACTCCAGTGCACCTTATCTCTCAGGGTAGCATGCCAGATCCTGAAACTGTCCAGCTGGCAGGGCCATTAGTATAGCCTGTGTTCCTACACTGAGTCACAGTCCAAGGACAACACCAATAACATTATTATTGCCTACAACAACAACCCAAGAACCTAGGGTCATAGAACCCATGAAGAAGGCAAAAGTAAGTTTTTTTAGGTTTTTGTAAGGCAAATGGGGTTGTTAAGTGTCTTGCCCAAAGCCACACAGCTAGGTAATTATTAAGCATCTGAGACCGGATTTGGACCCCGGTACTTCCTGACTCCAAGGCCTGTGCTTTATCCACTATACCACCTAGCTGCCCCAAAAGTAAGTTTTCTATGCTAGAGGTGAACAAAATGCCCACAAATGGATGGGTATTCCTGGATTCCCTTGGATGCCAGCAGAAGGAGAAAACAATGGTGACTCTAATAGATAGATTTTAAAATGCAACCAGTTCCAGCTATATAACTCCAGGCAAATTGGCTGCTTTCATCCACCTGGTAGTCACTTGTAAGATCTTTTCATAGAAGCAAGTCTCTGAAATGGTGACATTCCAAATATACCACACATAATTCTAATTCTCTAATTCATCATGTTCTTGTGATATATAGCAAGCTTCATCTTAATATCATTGTATCATACCTTGCCATCTCATTGAATGCAAGTCTTGAAAATAAGGACAGCCCTCTATCCTCAATGCCATGATGAATCTCTTCTAATTTCTGAAGCACCAACAAAATTTCTTATCACCAAAAGTGTTATATAAAAATATACCATAGTTAAAGTATCTAAAATCTTTTGCCATTGTTTTTCTTTGTAAGATTGATATCATTGTATAAATTCTTCTTGTAGTTCTGATAACTTTATTCTGTATGTATCAGTTCAAAGAAGGATTTCCAGTTTGCTTTGAAACTGTTCATTTTTTACATTGTTAGTGGAGCTATGAACTTATCCAACATTTCTGGAGAACAATTTGGAACTATGCCCAAAGGGCAACAAAAATGTACATACCCTTTGATCCAGCAATATTACTACTGGGTCTATACCCAGTATAGAGATTTTGGAAAAGGGTTTGAAAGAGATTATGAAGAGATGATGAAAAAGGGTAAAAACATCACTTGTCCAAAAATATTCATAGCAGCCCTGTTTGTGGTGGCAAAGAATTGGAAATTGAGTGAAAGTCCATCATTTGGGGAATGGCTCAATAAACACTGGTATATGTATATGATGGAACACTATTGTTCTATTAGAAACCAGGAGGGATGGGAATTCAGGGAATCCTGGAATGATTTGTATGAACTGATGCTGAGTCAGATGAGTAGAACCATAAGAACGCTGTATACCCCAACAACAACATGGTGTTGATAATCAACCTTAATGGACCTGCTCATTCCATCAGTGCAACAATCAGGCACAATGTTGGGATATCTGTGATAGAGAATACCATCTGCATGCGGAGAAAGAATTATGGAGTTTGAACAAACACCAAAGTCTGTTGCCTCTAATTAAAAAAAAGACAACATTATTTTATTATGTAATTTTGCTATCTCTTATATTTTATCTTTTTTTCCTTAAGGATATGATCTCTCTCTCTCTCTCATCACATTCAACTTAGATCGATGGATACCATGTAAAGACTAACAGATAGCTTTCTGTCAGGGGTGGGGGGAGGGAAGTGAGATTAGGGGAAAAATTGTAAAATTCAAAATAAATTAATTAATTAAAAAAAAGAAACTGTTCATAATTATTATTCCTTAAGATGCAATGATACATTATTCATTTTCTATAACATGAGAAAATCTGCAGTTTTTTTTAAGAATTATCATTCCTTTTTCCTTCCCATTTTTGCCAGTCTGATGAGTATAAAGTGAGTCATTTAATTTATGATTCCCTGATTATTAGAGATTTGAAAATTTTTATATGGTTATTGATAGCTAAAAATTGAATATTACCTATTCTTTTTCTTTGATCATTTATCATTTGTTAAATGAAATTTAGTCCAACAATTTTTTGTTACTTTTTGTAAATAGTATTTTTATTTTTTCAGTTACATGGATAGATTATCTGCAGCTTTCATTTTTTTTGCACGGCAAATGGAGTTAAGTGGCTTGCCCAAGGCCACACAGCTAGGTAATTATTAAGTGTCTGAGACTGGATTTGAACACATGTACTGCTGACTCCAAGGCCAGTGCTTTATCCAATACGCCACCTAGCCACCCCCTGCAGCTTTCATTTTTATAAGATTTTTGCATTCCAGTTTTTACTCTTTCCCTTCCTACCCTCCTTTTCTCCAAGATGGAAAACAATCTGTTATGTTATACATGAACAATCATGTCTCAGTAAACATGTTTATCAAAAATAGGTATATACAATGCTTACCTGACTGTTTGCCACTGAGGAGAAGGGTGTGAAAAGGGATGGTGGAAGGAAATTTTGTAATTTAAACATAAATACATATAGAGGGAAAAAACTAAATAATTAAAAAAAAAACATTTTGTCAAATACATTTCTACATTAGCCATGTTACGAAAGGAGAGAGAGAACAAAAGGGAAACTCATTCCAAAAAATCTCCCCAAAACAAAAAAAAAAGTGAATGTAGTGTGCTTCAAATCTCCATTTAGACTCCATGGCTCTTTTTCTGGATATTGGTAGCATTTTACATCAAGAGGCTTTTGAAATTATCTTTCTTCATTGTATTGCTGAGAAGTGCTAACTCTATCATAGTAGTTTATTGCACAACATTGCTATTATTGTGTACAATGTTCTCCGATTGTGCTCACTTCACTTGGGATCAGTTCATATTAAGTCCTTCCAAACTTTTCTGAAATTTACCTGCTCATCTTTTCTTATAGTGTAATAATATTCCAATACAAATACTACAAACTGTAGTCCTTTCTCAGTTTATGAACAAACCAATTCTTTGCAACACTAAAAGATCTACTTTAAGTACTCTTGTACCCTTTCCCTTTTTTATGATCTTTGTCAGATAGAGACCTTTTATTGATACTGCTTTGATATTTAGCTTATAAATACCCACCCTAGAAAAACTCTGAAAAGAACTGGAATGTTTACTTTCAATGGAATCATTTTTGTTGGCACACTGGAAAGTATGAATACAGCTGACATTAATTCCCTTTGAAAACAGTAGCTAATTGATCTCCAGAATGGTTGGATCAGTTCACAACTCCACTAAGAATACATCAATGGGGGTAGCTAGGTGGCACAATGGATAGAGCACTGGCACTGGAAGACCTGAGTTCACATCTGACCTCAGACACTTAACAATTACCTAGCTGTGTGATCTTGAGCAAGTCATTTAACCCCATTGCCTTGCAAAATAAAACTGTCCCACTTTTCCCAATCTCCTTCTATATTTATCATTTTCCTTTTTTTTGCTATGTTGACCAAATGTCTCAGGTGTATTTTAACTTGTATTTTCTAATCAATAGTGATGTGGAACAACTTTTCACATTACTGTAGGTAATTTTAATTTCTTCATCTAAAAACTGTCTTGATATCTTTTGATCATTTATCAATTAGAGATTGACTTGTAATCTTAAAATTTGAATTTCTGCTTTACTTCTAAGCTTGGTTAAATTTATCTAGTTTGTATAAAACCTTTTAAATATAACATAATCAAAATTATCCATTTTGCATTTCATAATGTGCCCTATTTCTTATTTAGTCATAAATTTTTCCCTTCCTCAGACATCTGACATGTAAACTTCCTTGCTTTTTCTCAGTTGCATATGATATCACCCTTTATGTCTAAATCATGTCCCCATTTTGACTGTATCTTGGTATAGGGTGTGATAAGTTAGTCTATGCTTAGTTTCTGCCAAACACTTTTCTAGTTTTCCCAGCAATTTTTGTCAAGTAAGAAATGCTCAAATAGTAGATTGTTGTGTCAAATGTGTCATACCTAATCTAATCCACTGATCCACCACTCTATTTTCTTTTTAGTCAACAAATATTTATTAAGAACTTACTAGACTTCTAGCCAAGATGATGGAGAGAAGACAGGTACTGTGCTAAGTGCTCCTCGTTCCCCTCACAAGCAACTTGAAAGAAACCTATTAACATAAATCTGATCAACAAAACCCAAAAAGAGAAGCTAGGAGAAGAACACCTACCAAGAAGGTCTGTCTCAAGGGACCATGGGTGAACCAGGAGAAAACAGCAGAGGATCAGCACAAGGACAGCAGCTAGGAAAAGTGAGAGGGTCAGCCTCAGCTGTAGAGACTTTGGTGAATGGTGAGTGCAAGATTCAACTTTAATTGTGGAATCTTTGGCCAGGGGGAGAGGAGCTACAGGAGGGAGAGTTCCAGCATAGAGTTTTAGAGCACATCTGGAGAACAACCAACTGGGCCAGGGACCTGAGCTCCATACTTTCAGTAGAGTCATTTGTCCAAAACAATCAATAAATAACCTCCACCATTCAGGCTAAGGTGCCTCGGGAAACAGATTTCACTCAACATAAAGACATTAACCCCATCCCCCAATCCAGGGCTCAGTACATTAATCAAGGTCAACTCAGACCCTGCTGTGGAAGGTACCAAACACTCTAGAGAAAGCAACCAGTTATCCCTACTGGCCAGCCCTTGGAATTACTAAACCAAATGAAAAAAACCTCCAGGATCTTCAAAAGCAAACCTCTGAGAGCCATCCCCCCTCCCCCCAAAACAAGATTCTATAAATATGAAGAAAGAGCAGCAAGGGGGGGGGGGATGGAGAAATACTTAGAATAAATAGATTCTAGCCCAGAGAGATCTAGCACTTCTGAGGAGAATATGTATGAACTGGTCTCCAGCCCAGAAAGACTTCCTTGAAGAAAGCAGGAAGGAGTTTGAAAATCAACTGGAAAAATTTTGGAAAAGAAGCTCAAGAGAAAATTAACACCTTGCAGCAACAAAACAAATCCTTGGAAAATGCAATTGGACAAATACAAAATGAGAATAACTCTCTCAAATCTTTAATTGGGCAAATTCAAAAAGAAAATGATTCTCTCAAAACTATATTTGGGCAAATGGAAAACTCCTTCAAAAACAGAATTGAACAACTGGAAAAGGAGTTGCAAAATGAATGAAGAAATGAAGAAAATTATTGTTCTTCTCTAAAAAAAAGAATGGAATCTGTGGAAACTAATGTCTTCATGAGGGAACAAGATTCTGTCGAAAAAAACCAAAAGATCAAAAAAAAAATAAAAGAAAATATAGAATACCTCATCAGCAAAACCACTGACCTCAAGAACATCTGAAGAAGGGACAACCTGAGAATTATAGGCTTTCCTGAAAACACTGAAGAGAAAAAAGCCTGAACCTAACATTACAGTATTTATGATGGAAAATTTCCCTGATATCATAGAACTAGAGGGCAAAATAGTTATTGAAAGAATACATCAATCCCCTCCAGAAAGAGATCCTAAAATGAAAACACCAAGAAATGTTGTGGGCAAATTCCAGAACTATCAAATAAAAGAAAAATTCCTGCAAGCAGCCAGAAAGAGAAAATTTAAATACCAAGGAGCTACCGTAAGTATTATGCAGGACCTGCCTGCATCAACATTAAAGGATGGAAGGACCTGGAATGAGATATTCTGAAGAGCAAGGGAGCTTTGGAATGCAGCCAAGAATCCACTACCTGGCAAAGGCCGAGCCTTCTCTTCCAGGGTAAAAGATTGACATTTAATGAAAAGGAGACTTCCAATATTTCCTGATGAAAAGGCTAAAGCTAAATAGAAAATTTGGACATCAAACAGGAGGCTCAAGAGACACATGAACAGGTTAAAAAAAAAGAAAGGTAAAGGAAAAAACAACTGCTATCCAATAACATGAAACTGGCTATATCCCCACTTGGGAGAAAGATTTTCGTAATTCCTGAGAACTTCAACTCTATTAGAGAGAATATGCTTAACCAGAAGTGATGGACACTCATAACTTTTCTGTGACTCAGATAAAGTGATTTAAAAATAATACCTCCTTTATAAAGGGGGACAGTAAGGAGATGGGAGAATGCAGGAGAATGATTGGGGCAAATCTCATTACATCAAGAGATACAAAAGACTTATTGTAATATAGGGGAAGAAGAGAGGAGGTGAGAACCACTTGAATATTCATCTTATCAGACTTGGTTTAAAGTTAACTTAGGCACACTCAGTTAAGAAACTTGTCTTACCTTTTAAGCATTAAAAGGTGAAAAGGGGAGGGGGAGGGGGAGGAAAAGGAGAAAGAAGGGAAGAAAGGGAAAAGGAAAAGGGGAAAGAAAGGGAAGGGGGATTGGTATAGGAGGCCAAACACACTGTAGGTGGCGGTATTCAGCAACAAAACACTGGGGAATATGGATAAACAGAAAAAAGGGGAAAATTACAAGCAGCAGGAGGATAAAATGAAGGGCAGTAAAGATTTAGTAATTATATCTCTGTATGTGAATGGGATGAACTCTCCCTTAAAATGTAAGTGAATAACAGAGAAGATTAAAAACCAGAATCCTACAATATGCTGCTTAAAAGAAACTCATTTGAAGCAGAAAGATTTACTTATATAGTAAAGGAAAAAGGTTGGAGCAAAATATATTTTGTTTCAGCTGAAGTGGAAAAAGCAGGTGTAGCAATCCTTGTCTTGGAAAAAGCAGCTACAAAAATAGATGTCCTTAAAAGAGATAAGGCAGGAAATTATATCCTAAAAGGTACCATAAATGAACTAATTTCAATACTAAATTTGTATGCACCCAATGATATAGCATCCAAATTCATAGCGGATAAGTTGAAAGAGCTAAAGGAAGACCTAGGCAGCAAAACTCTACTAGTGGGAGACCTCAACCCCCCCACCGCTGCCAGATTTAGATAAATCTAATCATAAAATAAACAAGAAGGAAGGTAATAAGGTAACTATATTTTTAGAAAACCTAGATGTGATAGACTTATGGAGGAATTTGAATGCTGATAGAAAGGAACATACTTTGTTTTCCCTGCACTATATAGTACTTACTCAAAAATTGACCATGTACTAGGGCATAAAAACTTAATGATCAATTGCAGAAAGTCAGAAATAGTGAATACATCTTTCTCAGCTCATGATACAATAAAATCATACGCAAGATTGGGCCAGGGAGATACAGACCCAGAACTAATTGGAAACTAAATGACCTCATTTTAAAAGAATGAGTGGATCAAATAACAAATTATAGAAAGAATTAATTATTTCATCCTAGATAATGGCAATAATGAAACAACATACCAAAACCTATGGGATTCAGTCAAGGCAGCTGTCAGAAGATATATTATATCTTTAAATGTTTACATGAATAAATTAGAGAAAGAGAAGTCAATGAACTAAAAATGCAAGTAAAAAAATTAGAGGTAGAACAAATTAAAGACCCCCAATAAATACCAAATTAGAAATTCTAAAAATTAAAGGAGAATTTAATAAAATTAAAAGTAAGAAAACTATAGAACTAATAAAACCAAGAGTTGGTTTTATGGAAAATGTCAATAAAATTGATAAACTTCTGGTCAATTTGATTAAAAAAAAGAAAGAAGAAAGCCAAATTGCTAATATCATAAGTGAAAAAGGTGAACTCACCACCAATGAGGAGTAACTTAAAGTAATAATTCTGAATTATTATGCCAAAATTTATGTGAATAAATTTGATAATCTAAGTGAAATAGATGAATATTTACCAAAATATGTTATCCAGGAGGACAACAAGATGAAATTAAATACCTCAACAAATATATCTCAGAAAAATAAATTCAACAAACCATTATTGAACTCCCTAAGGAAAAAGCTCCAGGGCCAGATAGATTCACAAATGAATTCTATCAAACATTTAAGTAAAAATTGGTTCCAATTCTATATAAACTCTTTGGAAAAATAGGTGAAGATTGAACTCTGCCTAACTCTTTCTATGATACTAATATGCTGCTGATCCCTACACCAGGAAGTGTTAAAACAGAGAAAGAAAATTATGACCCATCTCCCTGATAAATATAGTTGCAAAAACCTTAAAATCTTAGCAAAACGATGGCAAGTTATCACTAGGATAATACACTATGACCAAGTAGGAGTATCCCAGGGATGCAGGAATGTTCAATATTAGGAAAACTGTTAGTATATTTAATTATATCAATAACAAACCTATCCTACTAAAAACACTGGAGAGTGTAGGAATAAATGGTTTGCTCCTTAAAATAATGAGCAGTATCTATCTGAAACCATCTACAAGCATTATATGCAATGGGGAGAGGCTAGAGGCATTTCCAATAAGATCATGGGTGAAAAAAGGATGCCCATTATACCACTACTATTCAATACTGTATCATAAATGTTAGCCCCAGCAATAAGAGAAGAAAAAGAAATTGAAAGAATTAGTATTGGGAAGGAGGAAACAAAAGTCTAACTCTTTTGCAGATAACATGATGGTATACCTAGCGAATCCCAAAAAATGATCTAAAAAACTACTAGAAATAATTAACAACTTTAGCAAAGTCAAATGATATAAAATAAACCTTCATAAATCCACAATATTTTTATTTATAACTAGAAAGATATAGCAGAAAGAGCTAGAAAGAGAAATGTCATTCAAATTATCCTCAGACAATATAAAATGCCTGGGAATCAACCTGCCAAGGGAGACTCAAAAATTTTGAAAACAATAACAAAACATTTCACACACAAATAAAATCAGATTTAAATAACTGGGCTAACATCAACTATTCATGCATAAGTTGAGCTAAAATGATAAAAATGTCAATTCTACAAAAACTCAACTGCTTTCTTAGTGTCCTACCAATCAAAATTACAAAAATTTACTTACTGAGTTAGACAAGCTGTAAGTAAATTTATATGGAGGAATAAAATAGAGTGATGCATCAATGGAATAGACCAGGTGCAAATGCAGGAGATGATTATAGTAATCTGCTGTTTGATATACCCAAAGAGTCCAGCTATTGGGATAAAAATTCTCTTTTCCATAAAAATTGTTGGGGAAAATTGGAAGTCAGTATGGAAGAAACTTAGATTAGACCAACACTCATGCCTTATAACAGATAAGATCAAATGGATACAGGATTTATACATAAAAACATTATTATAAGCAAACTTGAAGATCAAGGAGTAGTTTACCTGTTAGATCTATAGAAAGGGGAGCAGTTTATGACCAAGGAAGAAATGGACAACATCATTAAAAACAAACTAGATAATTTTGATTACATTAAATTAAAAGCTTTTGCACAGACAAAACCACTGTAACCAAGATCAAAAGAAATGTAGCAAATTGAGAAACAATTTTTACAACTAGTATTTCTGACAAAGGGCTCATTTCTAAAATAAATAGAGAACTGAGTTAAATTAAAAAAAAACAACAAGCCATTCCCCAATTGACAAATGATCAAAGGATATGCAAAGGCATTTTACATCTGAGGAAATCAAACTGATCCATAGTCATATGAAAAAATGTTCTAAATCACTACTTATTTAGAGAAATTCAAATTAAAGCATGTCTGAGATACCACCTCACACTTCTCAGACTGACCAATATGACCAGAAAAGACATTGATCTATGTTGGAAGGGATGTGGGAAATCTAGATCACTAATTCATTGTTGGTGGAACTATGAACTCATCCAACCTCTCTGAAGAGCAATTTGAAATTGTGCCCAAAGGGCAAAAAATGTGCATAGCCTTTGATCCAGCAATAACCTACTGCTTCCATATCCTGAAGAGATTATGAAAAATGGTAAAAACATTACCTGTACAAAAATATTCATGGCAGCGCTGTTTGTGGTGGTATAAAATTGGAAATTAAGTGAATGTCCTTCATTTGGGGAATGGCTTAATAAACTGTGGTATATGTGTGTCATGGAACACTATTGTTTGATTAGAAACCAGGAGGAATGGGAATTCAGGGAAAACTCGAAGAATCTGCATTAACTGATTATGAGTGAGATAAGGAGAACCAGAAAAACACTGTACACCCAAACAGCAACATGGGGGTGATGATCAACCTTGATGGACTTGCTCATTTCATCAGTGCAACAACCAGGGACAATTTTGGGCTATCTGAAATGGGGAATACCATGTTTATCCAGAGAAAGAATTGTGGAATATGAACAAAGACCAAAGACTATTACTTTCAATTTAGAAATAAAAGTTTTCTTATTGTGTAATTTTGCTATTTCTTATACTTTATTTTTCTTCCTTAAAATATGATTTCTCTCTCATTACATTCAACTGAGATCAGTGTTTAACATGGAACCAATGTAAAGACTAACAACAGAATACTTTCTATGGGGTGAGGGAAGGGAAGCAAGAATGGGGAAAAATTGTAAAACTCAAAATAAATAAAATCTTTCTAAATTTAAAAAAAAAGAACTTACTAGATTTTTGAGTCTTATATTTTTGTCCCTCCCTCCCTTTTCCCTTTAACAGTGAGTAATCTAATAATGATTAGAAATCTACAATATGCTTAGCATATTTTCATATTAGTCATATTGTACCAATGTATTTCTTAGCCAGTATAAAATATTTTGCCGATTGTAATTTTATGATATAGTTTTATATCCAATATGACTAGGTTGTCTTACAAATTTGAATCACTTTCTTATATAATGCTACTATGAGAGACATTTCATCAGAGAAACATTATAGAAATATATTTCCCTATTATTTCCATTTTAATTTGAATTAAATTTTGCAAAACTTTCTTGTATAAAGGTGGTAGGATTGGATGGCCTGCTTAGGGTCATGCCACTTGGCAGTTGATGTGTTTCTAGTTGGCATTTGGATTTGGGTCCTCCTGGCTCCAGGTCCTCCTGGCTCCAGGTTTGGTGCTCTGACTTTTGCACCACTTGGCTGCCCCACATCACACTTTTAAGGGGAGACAGAGAGAAAGGAGAGAGGGAATAAAATAAATGGGAGTGGGGAGGAATGGATGAAAGGAAATGAGATTAGCACTAGTAACTGTTGGGGAAAAACAATTTTTTAAAATTTTTCTGTCACTTTATTTTTCATGAGGATTTTTTGGTGGAGGGGATAATTATAATTACTCTTAAAGCAAGACTATTTTAGCAATGTATAAATAAATTAATTAATTAAATTCAAAAAACTTTTTGCATAATCCAAGTTGGTTTTTTCATGATTCTTTGTACCTCTTGTCATGATTTTTTTCTTTCAATCTTTCCATAAATCTTTAAGTCAAATTCAATTTCTTTCTTCCTACTGCAATTTGTGATACCACTTTTTCTGCTTAATTAATATGTTCATTTGGGACTTATCTTAGAATAATGTTTGAGATGTTGAAAAATACTTAATTTCTGCCAGTCTACTTTCCAGATTTTCTAGTAGTTTTTGTGAAATAGTAAACCCTAACCCTAGTAACAAGGAACTTTGAGTTTATGGAACATTATGCTACTATGTTCATTTTCTTGTACACATCATATAATTTATCTGCTCCTATAATTAACTTCTCTCCCATTTTTTAAAGCACTCAAATCATTTACAGGGTTTCTTCTTTATAGTTAGTTTGAGACACAGTGAATCTAATTTCCATTCTTTCCCATTCTTTTATTTGACTTGAACTTTTCTTAACCTTTTTTTTCCATTAATGTAGATTTTATTACTAATTTTTTTATGTTTGCAAAATAATCTTAGTATATAATTAAAGAAGTTCAAAATCTTTTTGAACACTTTATACTTATCCTTTCTTCTAAATTTAGTATTCTTTCTGTTAATTTATCCTTGTATGTTCCATTTTTAATTGAATTTTCTTGCTCTTAAAATAATTTGGTTTTAGCCTTTTTCCTTTGTTTCTTTTTCAGCCCTTTCTGAATCCTCCTTCTTTGTTAGTAGATGTTCCCCTGGAGTGAGGTTACAAATCTTCAGTCACATGCTGTCTTGGAATGTTTACTTTCATTGGCCTAAATATCTTCCCTAAGAACACTCTGGAAATACTAGACACAGATGAAATTAATTCCCTTTAACTTTAGGGCCAAGTGCAACCTTTCATAATTTTTATCCTCTTAGCTCTTTTCTTAGTTCTCATTCTTTTCTACTATCAATAGATTGAATCAACTTCTGCTGCAATTGTGGCATTGGGGAAGAGTAAATAGTTATTTCTAGCACTGTCTAAATAGCTTTGCAGTTCTTTCACCTAGGGGATTACTAAAGAAGAAGGAAGTCTCTTCCTTTCTTCTTCCCCTTTAAAGGTTTTGGCAGAATCAATATCTATAGATAAAAAATAAAGTGAGGGATTGGTAGGATGATATAATAAAGTATGGCATTAGGCAGAATATATAAAGCAGAAGGGGAAACACTGGATTGAACACAGATGCAAGATGTTATGTTAGTGTGTCCATTTCTTCTACACATGGAGTTTGATGGGTAGTATTGTTGAGGAAGAACTTTAAGTATTAGTATTTTTAAATTTTTTCGTAAAGTAGTCACCTTGTTGAGCTTCCTGCTTTTATCCTACAACCTCATCTATAATGATTCATCTGTGATAAATAATTCTACCTTAAAAGAAAACAATTAATGAGTGCTTAATTAAAGAAAATATGATCCCAAAAGTAATCATCAGTTTTTGAGCATAGTGTGATATAATGATAATGATAACATAATAATAGCAATAATAATAATAACAACAATAATAATAATAATGAATGATAAAGATGGTGGATTTGGAGTCAAGGAGTACCTGGGTTTGAATTGTACCTCTAATACTTATAAACTAACCATCAAAGCCTCCAATTCCTAATCTGGAATAATATACATAATAATCAGAATCATAATATCTCTGGTATCACTTAGCTTAGAGTCATAAGTTAGTATACCTAAAGTCGTTTATATGTCTTAAGAATATAAACTAATATTATTGAGATACTAGGATGCAACTTAAAAGATGGAAATGTCCTTAGAGAACATTTAATTCAATCCCTAATTTTAAACGTGAAAAAATGGATGTATCAAAAAGTTAACACTGTCACAGAGCCAGAATTTGAGCTGAATTCTCCATAGTCCTAACCCAGTATCTTCCTCACTATGTCACAAGGTTTTGATGGAAGAACAATTGAACTTCAGCAAAGGTAACTGCATCATAAGGTTAGCATCATGCAAATAAGTGGCTCATAATTTATCTCCTCCAGATGAACATTTTAGGGGTAACTTTAAACACATATTCTCCCCCAGTCAGGGAATCTAGGTGGCACAGTGGGTAGATCAACTGTTGTAATATTTTTCCGAAGAAAACCCTAAACTGGATCATATAACTAAACACAGCATTTCTAGCCCCAACTAAATATTCTAATGCATGAAAAACAGTTTTGTTATAAATGAAAGTCAGAACTATTACCTCTGTTTTAGAGACATCCAAATTAACAGAAAGCAATTTGATAACTTGTTCAAGATTATACAATTATAATCAAAAAGCATGATTGTAGAAGGGGAAATTGGATTCTCCCCAAGAAGATCAGAATATATAAATACTCACTAACCTTAAATCTATACTTATACAGTTAACACTTGAAGAAGACTATTGAATTCTTAAATCTTAAATAGCATGCTGGAGAAATGCAAAATCCCTTTTGCTGTGTCCTTTGCTTATATTCAACTCATTCATTTCATTTCTTTTTTTAATCTTTTTTAGAATTTATTTTTATTGAAGATATTATTTGAGTGTTACATTTTTCCCCCAATCTTGCTTCCCTCCCCCCCCCCCCACAGAAAGCACTGTCAGTTTTTACTTTGTTTCCATGTTGTACCTTGTTCCAAATTGGGTGTGATGAGAGAGAAATCATATCCTTAAAGAGAAGAGAAGTATAAGAGGTAACAAGATCAGACAATAAGCTATCTGTTTTTTTTCTTTGTAAATTAAATGGAATAGTCCTTGTACTTTGTTCAAACTCCACAGCTCCTTATCTGGATACAAATGGCACTCTCCTTTGCAGACGGCCCAAAATTGTTCCCAATTGTTGCACTGATGGAATGAGCAAGTCCTTCAAGGTTGAACATCACTCCCATGTTGCTGTTAGGGTGTACAGTGTTTTTCTGGTTCTGCTCATCTCATTCAACATCAGTTCCTGCAAATCCCTCCAGGTTTCCCTGAAATCCCATCCCTCCTGGTTTCTAATAGAACAATAGTGTTCCATGACATACATATACCACAGTTTGCTAAGCCATTCCCCAATTGAAGGACATTTACTGGATTTCCAATTCTTTGCCACCACAAACAGGAGTACTATAAATATTTTTGTACAAGTAATGTTTTTACCCTTTTTCCTCATCTCTCCAAGGTATAGACCCAATAGTGGTATTGCTGGGTCAAATGGTATGCATATTTTTGTTGCCCTTTGGGAATAGTTCCAAATAGCTCTCCAGAAGGGTTAGATGAGGTCACAGCTCCACCAACAATGTAATAGTGTCCCAGATTTCCCATATCCCTTCCAACAATGATCATTATCCTTCCTGGTCATACTGACCAATCTGAGAGGTGTGAGGTGGTACCTCAGAGAAGCTTTAATTTGGATTTCTCTAATAATTTGTGATTTAGAGCATTTTTTCATGAGGCTATGGATTACTTTGATCTCCTCATCTGTAAATTGTCTTTGCATATCCTTTGACCATTTGTCAATTGGGGAATGGCTTTTTGTTTTTAAAAATATGACTCAGTTCTCTGTATATTTTAGAAATGAGTCTTTTGTCAGAATCATTATTTGTAAAGATTGTTTCCCAATTTACTCCATTTCTTTTGATCTTGGTTACATTGGTTTTATCTGTGAAAAAGATTTTCAATTTAATGTAATCGAAATCATCTAATTGGTTTTTGGTGATGTTCTCCAACTCTTCCTTAGTCATAAACTGTTCCCCTTTCCATAGATTTGACAGGTAGACTAGTCCTTGATCTTCTAATTTGCTTATAGTATTGTTCTTTATGTCTATGTCCTGTAACCATTTGGATCTTATCTTGGTAAAGGGTGTGAGGTGTTGGTCTAATCCAAGTTTCTTCCATAATAACATCCAATTTTCCCAGCAATTTTTATGAAAGAGGGAATTTTTTATCCCAATGGCCAGACTCTTTGGGTTTATCAAACAGCAGATTACTATAATCATCTCCTGCTTTTACACATAGTCTATTCCATTGCTCCACCACTCTATTTCTTAGGCAATACCAAACAGTTTTGATGACTGATGCTTTATAATATAATTTTAGATCGGGTAGCTTTAGAAGGTAGCTAAGCCACCTTCGTTTGCATTTTTTTCATTAAGCTCCTGGCAATTCTTGAATTTTTATTTCTCCATATGAATTTACTTACAATTTTTTCTACCTCACTAAAGTAATTTTTTGGAATTTTGATTGGTAGGGCACTAAACAGATAGTTTAGTTTTGGTAGAATTGTCATTTTTATTATATTAGCTCTACCTATCCAAGAGCAGTACATATTTGCCCAGTTATTTAAATCTAATTTAATTTGTGTGAGAACTGTTTTATAATTGTTTTCAAAAAAATTCTGAGTCTGTCTTGGCAAATAGCCTCCCAAATATTTTACACTGTCTGAGTTTACTTTGAATGGGATTTCTCTTTCTAGTTCTTCCTGCTGTTTCTTGCTAGACATATATAGAAAAGTTGAGGATTTATGGGGGTTTATTTTATAACTTGCAACTCTGCTAAAATTGCTAATTGTTTCCAGTAGTTTTTAGATGATTTCTTGGGATTCTCTAGGTAGACCATCATGTCATCTGCAAAGAGTGAGAGTTTTGTCTCTTCCTTCCCAATTCTAATTCCTTCCATTTCTTTTTCTTCTCTAATTGCTGATGCTAACATTTCTACTACAATATTGAATAGTAGTGGTGATAATGGGCACCCTTGTTTCACACCTGATCTTATTGGGAATGCCTCTAGCGTCTCCCCATTGAGTATAATGCTTGTTGATGGTTTCAGATAGATACTGCTCATTATTTTAAGGAACAGTCCATTTATTCCTACACTCTCTAGTGTTTTTAATAGGAATGGATGCTGTATTTTGTCAAAAGCTTTTGCTGCATGTATTGATATGATCTTATGATTTCTGATAAGTTTTTTGTTGATATGATTGAGTATACTAACAGTTTTCCTAATATTGAACCAACCCTGCATTCCTGGAATAAATCCTACTTGATCATAATGTATTATCCTAGTGATGACTTGTTGTAATCATTTTGCTAAGATTTTATTTAGGATTTTTGCATCTATATTCATCAGGGAAATAGGTTTATAATTTCCTTTTTCTGTTTTAACTCTTCCTGGTTTAGGTAAAAGTACCATATTGGTTTCACAGAAAAAGTTAGGCAGAGTTCCATCTTTCCCTATATTTCCCAAGAGTTTATATAGCATTGGAACCAATTTTTCCTTACATGTTTGGTAGAATTCACTTGTGAATCCATCAGGCCCTGGAGATTTTTTTTAAGGAGTGTAATAATGGCTTGTTGAATTTCTTTTTTCTGAGATAGGTTGTTTAGGTATTTAATCTCATCTTCATTTTACCTGGGTAACTTATATTTTAGTAAATATTCATCCATTTCACTTAGATTATCAAATTTATTGGCATAGATTTGGGCAAAATAATTTTGAATTATTACTTTAATTTCTTCCTCATTGGTGGTGAGTTCACGTTTTTCATTTATGATACTAGCTATTTGGTTTTCTTCTTTCATTCTTTTAATCAAAGTGACCAGAGGTTTATCAATTTGATTGTTTTTTTTCATAATACCAACTTTTTGTTTTATTTATTAATTCAATAGCTTTTTTGCTTTTAGTTTTATTAATTTCTCCTTTAATTTTTAAAATTTCTAATTTGGTACTTAATTGGGGATTTTTGATTTGTTCTTTCTCTAATTTTTTTAGTTGCATGTTTAGTTCATTGATTTTCTCTTTCTCCCATTTATTCATATAAGCATTTAGAGCTATAATATATCCCTTGATAGTTGCTTTCAATGAATCCCATAGGTTTTGGTATGTTATTTCATTATTATCTTTATCTAGGATAAAATGGTTGATTCTTTCTATAATTTGTTTTTTGGTCCACTCATTTTTTGAAATGAGGTTATTAAGTTTCCAATTTGTTCTGGGTCTGTATCTCTTTGCCGCAGTATTACATATGACTTTTATTGCATTGTGATCTGAGAATGATGTATTCTATATTTCTGCCTTTCTGCAGTTGATCATTAGGTTTTTATGTCCTAGTACATGGTCAATTTTTGTTTAAGTTCCAGGTAGTGCAGAGAAAAAGATATATTCCTTTCTATCCCCATTCAGTTTCCTCCATAAGTCTACCATATCTAATTTTTCTAGCAATCTATTTACCTCCCTAATTTCTTTCTTGTTTGTTTTATGACTCAATTTATCTAGATCTGATAGCAGGAGGTTGAGGTCTCCCACTAGTAGAGTTTTGCTCTCTATGTCTTCCTGTAATTCTTTCAGCTTCTCCTCTGCGAATTTGGATGCTGTCCCACTGGGTGCATATAAATTCAATGTTGAAATGACTTTATTGTCTATGGTACATATTAGGAGGATATAGTTTCCTTCCTTATCTCTTTTAATGCTATCTATTTTTGCTGCTGCTATGTCTGAGATAAGGATTGCTACCCCTGCTTTTTTTACTTCAGTTGAAGCAAAATATATTTTTCTCCAACCTTTGACCTTTACTCTATGTGTATCTCTCTGCTTCAAAAGAGTTTCTTGTAAGCAGCATATTGTAGGATTCTGGTTTTTAATCCACTCTGCTATTTTCTTACGTTTTAAGGGAGAGTTCATCCCATTCACATTTAAGGTTATGATTACTAAATCTTTATGGCCCTCCATGGTATCTTCCCTCTGTATTTTCCCCCTTCCCCCACCCCCCTTTTATCCATATTCCCCAGTCTTTTGTTTCTGAAAACCACCCCCTTCAGTGTGTTTGCCCTCCTATATCACACCCTCCCCTTTCTTTCCCCTTTCCCTTTTTCCTTTCCCTTCCTTTTATTATTTCCCTTTATTTCCCCCACTCCTTTCCTTTCTCCATCCCCCCTCCCCTTTTCCCCTTTTAATACTTGAAATGTTAGATGTTTTATAAGTTAACTAATTGTAGGTTGACTTTAAGCCAAGTCTGATGAGAAGCAGATTCAGGTATTTCTCCTTTGCTCCGTTCTTCCCCACTATTACCATAGGTTTTTTGTACCTCTTATTGTAATGAGATTTGCCCCATTCAATCCTCTCCCTCCTCCCATCTCTTTCCTGTCTCCCTTTTTAGGTCAGTAGTGATTTTTTTTAGATCATTCTATCTAAGTCATAGAAAATTCTGAGTGTCTGTCCCTTCTAGTTCTGTATATTTTATCGAATAGTCAAAATTCCTGAGAGTTATTAGAGTCTTTCTCCCAAATGGGGTTAAAGCCAGTTACATCCCATTAGACAGCAGTCTCAGCGATAGCTCATGAATGTCCATCATTTCTGGCTAGGTGTATTGTCTCTGTTAGAGTTACACTTCTCAAGGTTTATGAGAATGTTTCTTTTTTACCCCCATGATGGGATAGAGCCAGTTTCAACTAATTTACTGGATTGCATTTTTTTCTTTTACCACCCTCCGCCTTTTTTTTTTTACCTTTTCATGTGTCTATTGAACCTCTGGTTTGATGTCCAAATTTTCTGTTTACCTCTGGTCTTTTCATCAGGAATTTTTGGAATTCTTCCATTTCATTAAATGTCCATCATTTCCCTGGAAGAGAAGGCTCAGTTTTGCAGGAAAGTAGATTCTTGGCTGCATTCCAAATTCCTGTGCTCTTCGAAATATCTCATTGCAGGCCATTCAGTCCCTTAAACTTGATGCAGCCAGGTCCTGCATGATCCTAACTGTGGCTTCTTGATATTTAAATTGTTTCTTTCTGGCTGCTTGCAAGATTTTCTCTTTTATCTGATAGTTCTGAGTTTGGCCACAACATTCCTTGGTGTTTTCATTTTAGGATCTTTTTCTGGAGGGGATCGATGTACTCTTTCAATAACTACTTTGCCCTCCGATTCCATGATATCAGGGCAGTTTTCCATCACTAGATCCAGTAATATTAAGTCCAGGCTTTTTTTCTCTTCAGTGTTTTCAGGAAGTCCTATAATTTTCATGTTGCCCCTCCTTGATCTATTCTCAAGGTCAGTGGTTTTGTTGATGAGGTATTTTACATTTGCTTCTATTTTTTCTATTTTTTGATTTTGTTTAACTGACCCTTGCTGTCTCGTGGAATCATTAGTTTCTGTAGACTCCATTATTTTTTGGGGGGCAGGAATTTTCTTCATTAACCTTTTGCAACTCCCTTTCAAATTGGTCGATTCAACTTTTGAAAATGCTTTCCATTTGACCAATTGTGGTTTTGAGAGAATTAATTTCTTTTTGCATTTGCTCATTTGAGGATCTGAGAGAATTATTCTCACTTTGTAATTGTACAATTGATGATCTGAGATATTTATTCTCCTTTTGTGTTTGTCCAATTGTACTTTCTAAGCTTTTATTTTCTTGTTGCAATGTATTAATTGTCTCTCCCAAATTTTTAAGCCCCTTCCTTATTTCTTCAAGGAAGTCTTTCTGTGCTAGAGACCAGATTGTATTCTCCTCAGAGGTTCCAGGTCTCTCTGCTTTGGGGTCTTTCCCTTCCAGAAATTTTTCTATAGATATAACTTTCTGCTGACCTTTCATCATTATGCTAAGACCTTGTGTTGGGGTGTGGGGGGCTGGTTCACCTGGGCTTGGGATCGCTAAAGGCTTTACTGAGTGTAGTTTCTCTGGATGGTCAGTAAGAGGTGTTGGTTGCTTTCTCTGGAGTGTCTGTGACCTTGGTTGGGAGGCCTTCTCCCTTTGCTTGAGGGAAGGAATTAGAACTATTGAATTCTTTTGCCTTCAATCAATGGTGGGCTTTACCCTGGCCTGAGGTCATTCCTCAGCTGAGCTGGTTCTTTGGCTCACACACCTGGGCCTGAGGCAGAAGTAGTTTGCAATTGTTTTTTTGGAAGGAGGCTTCAGTGCAATGGAGGCATGGACTCAGAGTTTCTCAGACCTGAGGAGCCCAGGGATGGTGCCCGCAGCCCTCCTGTACCAGACATCTCTCCACAGCCCCATCCCCAAGCTCCTGGGGGACAACACCAACACCAGCACCTCTCCTTCCCCGCGGATGCAAGCCCCCTTTGTCCAGCCCCACCGCTGATCCAACAAGTCCTGCTCTCCAACCCTCAGACTCCCAGTTCCATTTCAGCTGCCAATCTGGCTGATCCGGTGCTGATCCTCCCTCTGAGCCCAGACTCACCTGCCTGAATTCTACCAAAGCTACAGTGGGAGACAAATTCTGAGGTAGATGTTCTTTCTCGGCTTTTTTTCTGGGTTTTTTGAGTCAGGTTTCTTTTAAGAGGTTTGTTTCATGTGATAGATGGGGAAGAGATCAGGAGACTTTAGAACTGTCCGTGTCTTCTCTCTGCCATCTTGGCCGGAACTCTCATTCATTTATTTTCACTCAATACTCACTTTATCCTCAATTTAACTCCTGATCACATCATGGTACATCATACCACATCATGATATGAATGGATTATTTTCTCAAAGAAAATTTTTTAAAAAACTAGAAAATATCCCAAATTTTTCATCGTAGACCAAAATTCATGGAAAAATTTAAATCTCTAAGATTTTTCAACATCATAAGTGAGATAGAAGAGATCAATGAATCATAATGCAATTGAAAAAGCTAGACATCAAATAAAAATCTCTTAAAGAAATACAAGAATAAATTCTAAAAAACGATATTAATAAAATCGTATGCAATAGACAGATAATATTAGGAGCTTGAAAAAATAAGTAAATAAATGTATGTAATCTGATTAAAAATATAGGAGCACAAAATCATTAATACCAGAAAAAGAAAAAAGAAAATCTTTACTAAGTTTGAGATAAATTCTTTACTAATATAAAAACTGTTACTATACACAGTATGGCATGTATAAGAAGAAATAAAATAATAAGGCAGGAAGTCAGGGAGGAGGGAAAGAAGGAAGGAGGGAAGGAGGAAAGGAAGGAAGGAAGGAAGGAAGGAAGGAAGGAAGGAAGGAAGGAAGGGAGGGAGGGAGGGAGGAAGGAAAGAAGGAAGAAAAAAGGAAACAACATTTATAACAAATCCAAAAAGTTGTTATACAATTTAACCATGCCAAATCCATTATTTCTACCAGGGAATAGGCAATATTCTCTTCACCACTTCATCACTTTTAGAATTGTTCATTTTTATAGTGCTCTTGCATTATTATTATTATTATTATTATTATTATTATTATTAACATAAATGTTTTAATATGAACTATTTCCTTCACTTTGATCTACATTAGTTTCTCTGAGTTAAACCATGTTTCTCTAAAATCTCTTTTTACCATTTCTTTTAGCACAATATGTTATATTTATATAGCAAAATGTATTCAGACATTCTCTAATTAACAAGAATTTCTGTAGCAGTCAGTACTTTGCTACTTTAAAAAAAAACAAATATAAATATTTTTGCATATTTAGGACCTTTTCCCTCTTTCTATGAGTTCTGAGATATAGGTCAAGTAGTGATACTATTGGGTCACAAATAATGCACAGTTTAATCATTTTTTTATGGTGGGCTTATTTTTAGACAACAGTATTTTGAATAAACAGATAGGAAATGTTAGAAAGGCAATGAGTAGAAATTAATTTCTTGATGGATCTATTAATAAAACAATAATGGTTTGAATTCAAATGGTAGCCATAGGAATGAAAATCAAGTTCAATTCACAGAGATTAGAAAGCAAGAAACAATAGCCTTTGTGATTGATTGGTTATACGGAATAGAGGAGACAAATGAATGAAGTTATTCAAAAGTTAATAATCTGGAAGATTGGAAGATAATACCGATGGGAGAAAAAAACAAATAATCTGGCAATTATAAATTGGCACTGGTATGGAATAGAAAATAATTCTGGCTATCTTCAGTTTGAAGAGACAGAATGAAAATTTTAATAAGAAGTTGATTATATGGGTTTAGAAAAGAGACAATAAACTCAAACTACCGTTAATAGATTTAAAAGCAACCATCCAATGGGTTAAAATGAAGTCAAGATGATACATGAGTTTTTATAGTTTGCATTAAAGAGTGGAAAAATGAGGATAAGACGTATTCAATACTAATTGGAGGGAGGCAGAACTAGGAAAAGAGGCCCATAAATTATTTTGAAAGTATCTATAATGATTGAAAGTATAACTCACATTATTAGGAGTAGAGCCAAGAATTTACCAAATGCAGAAGACTTGAGAAGAAAGAGGTTCTAGCTATAGGTGATTAACAGTTTTAATCAAAAAAGAAGGGGAATTAATTGGAATCAGAGGATCTGATTTAAATCATAGTTCTATTAACAAATAATTTTTGTATTAACTTGAGTATTATCTTCCATAATCTTTGCATCATCATTCCAACCTGTGTATAGTAGCAGTATTTATACTAGTAAAGAATAGGTTATAAAAATTGATAAATATTTATTCTCCTTCTGTTATTAACAATGTTGTATTCCTCTTTTTTATCAGATTAATAATATTATATTTACTTATTTTTTCCAGCTCCTGCTAAAATATGTCAACAAATATTTAAATGCCTAATATGGGCCAGGCACTGTGATAAGCAATTGAGATAAAAAGAAAGGCAAAATTCTAAGTTTGTTCCCCAGGACTCCAGGATAATGAGGGGAAAATCATGAAAACAATTATAACAATTATATACAGATAATTGTTTTGTATGTGTGTGATAAATTGGATATTGTCAATAGGGAAGAGTTATTAGCTTTAAAAAAAAGATAAAAGAAGATTTCTTGTAAAAGGTACAATTTTAACAGGAACTTGAAAAACTCAAATTTTATATTACCTCATATTCAACTGTATTGAGTTCTACACATAGATTTTAAAATTTGATTGATTTTATGCTATATTGGTTTTGTAACTGATTCTTTATCTGCCTCATACCATCTTGTTATGTCACTGAACTCAGAAACTCAGTTTTCCCTCTGAATTAATTCAAAGTTAGAATTTAACTTGGTACCATCCCCAAAATACATGGCCTATATCTTTCAATCCTTACGCAATTTATATCTCTTCTAAGAAGACAGCAAGTGTAATAGATTTGATCACATAGCAAAGATTACATGAAATTGATAGGAGCCTTGAAACAATTAGCATTTCTTAATTTTCAGATGTTGCTAAACAGCCCTACATGGTGGCTAACAGTCCAATTACCTTGATCATATTATTCCCCACCCACATGATTCTGTCTGTCTAGAAATAACTGTATTATCTTCCTGCCTATTCCTTTAGTTTTTTAAACTTTTTGAGAGGTAGTGAATCTATTTGTTACTCTTATACTAACTTAATAAATTTTTCACATTTAGACCAGTACTTCTCAGTTTACATTTAATGTAACCATGGGAAAGCTAGAAAAGTAGGAGAGAGAAATAAGGAGGGAGAATTTTCCAGGAAGGGGGAGTGGGGGTATGGAACTAGTGAAGTGGAATATTTTCAGTGACGATAGGAAGGAGGTCAGTGTCATTAGAGCATAGAATGCATGTAGGTAAGTAATGTGTAGAAAGGTAAAAAGAAGACAGGTTATAAAAGATTTTGAATGTCAAATAGAAAATTTTAAATTGATTTTGTTGCTCACAGGATGTCACTGGAGTTTACTGTCATGGTCAGACTTATACATAAGATCAATTTGATAGCTAAATGAAGCATGAAGTAGAGTGGACAGAGATTCAAGTCCAAGAAACTAATATTATTGACATATTCTAGATAGGATATGATGCAAGTCGGAACTAGGTTAGTGGTAATACCAGAGGAGAGAAGTAGAAGAGATATATGCTGTTATAAAGGTAACATGAAAAGGATTGGTAAGAAATTGGATTTGATGGAGGGGGGGGGCTCAAAGAAAGTGAAGAATTGAAAATACCTAGGTTATAAAACTGGGGAATTTAAAGAAAGGTGATACTTTCAAAAGTAATGGAAAAAGGGGAAAGAGACAAGATTGCAGAGTAAAGGCAGAACCTCACTCAAGTTCACCTCAAAACCACTCCAAATTCCTTTAAGTAATATTGCTAAACAAATTCAAGAGAGGTTAACCCATAAAAAGATTGAGTGAAACAATGTTCTAGCCCAAGCAACTTGGAAGATCTTGAGAAAGAATCTACTACAAAAGAATGAGAGAGGTGCTTAGAGCAGTGCAAATCACATGGGAACAAACTGGCCCCAGCAATAAGAGATTGTGCAGTGAATGGGTCACTGACAGCAGTGGCAGTTTTCAGATCTCTCAGCCCAGAGACTGCCAAGGGCAATTTGAAGGTCAACAGGAAAAGACTGCTGCATTGGAGTGAGATTGAAGCATAGTCCAATACATGGCTCAGCAGTGCAGACCAGACCACAGTAAACCAAGAGCAGGCCTCAGGAGCCAATGAATCAGCTGCAGCAGATGCTTCTCGAGTTCTCAGTCCAAGGATGATAAGGGAGTCAGAAGGAGATTACAGAAGTCTCTTTGCTTTCATTGAGAAAGGATTCTATTGTTTTTCCCATACTCAGATATGGGTAGCAGCCTTGGGTCCTAGCCTCAGGAAAAGGAATAGAAGCACAAAATAGCTTATTAAATCAGTGGAGCATAGGGCAGAAAAAGAGTGTTTGTGATCATACACAGATCAGAGCACATGCCAGGAGAATACTATAAACCTCTCCTTAGATCATAACACATTGGAAAAATTAAAAACTTTCAGATCCCTAGAAGTATCTCTGAAAACAGCTACAATCCACCCCCCCAAAGCTTCCAACAATGTATTTTTCATCCTGGAAGTAGAATCCCACCTTAAGGTGAAGATGAAATCAAGATATTGACTAAGGAAATGAACAAAAAAAAAGAAACAACAAAAATCTGACCTTGGACAGTTATTTATTGTGAGAAGGAAGATCAAAATCCACATTCAGAAGAATATAGTAAAATTAAAGCTTCCACATCCAGAGCCTCAAGGCATTGAACAGTTCAAAAAGGGTTTTGAAAATCAAGTAAAGGAAGTAGAAGGAAAAAAAAAAATAAGAGTGATGACAGAAAATCATGAAAACTGAACCAGCAGCCTAGTCAAGGAGATAAACACAAAGAAATGAAGAAAATCTCATCTTAAAAAATCAGACTGGACCAAATTGTAAAAGAGGTCCAAAAAAAATCAATGAGGAGAATACTTTAGAAAGCGGAACTGACTAAATGGAAAAGGAGATACAAAAGCACACTGAAAAAAATCACTTAAAATATAGAATTGAGCAAAAGGAAGTTGATGATTTTTTTGAGAAATGAAGAATAATAAAACAAAACCAAAAGAATGAAAAAAATTAGATGAGAATATGAAGTACCTCACTGGAAAAATAACTGATCAGGAACATAGATCATGGAGAGATAATTTAAAAAATTATTGAACTACTTTATATCCATGATCAAAAAAATTGCCTAGACATTATCTTTCAGGAAATTATCGAGGAAAAATACCTTGCGATTTCAGGAGCAGAGGGTAAAATATAAAAGGAAAGAATCCAGCAATCATCTATTGAAAGAGATCCTAAAATGAAAACTTCCAGGAAAATTAGATTCAATTTCCAGAGCTCTCAAGCCAAGAAGAAAATATAGCAAGCAGCTAGAAAGAAATAATTCAATTATCATGTATCTACAGTCAGAATAACATAAAATTTAGCAACTTCTACAAAAAGGAATCCTAGAACTTAGAATATGAAATTCTGAAAGACAAAAGAGCTTGAAGAACAGTTTTCAGATGAGGTTGTTAATGCTCTCTATGGCCATATTTTTTTTAAAAATGTCCTAATTCACTATCGATAGGAGAAATGAAATTCAAACAATTATAAGATATCTATCTATTGATTAGACTAATAGAACAGAATGGAAAATAACAGATGTTAGAGGGAATATAGGAAAAGGGGACATTAATGCATTGTTGGAGGAGTTGTGAAATGAATCAACAATTCTGTAGAGATATTTAGTACTGTGCCTAAAAGGTTATAAAACCATGCCTATACATTGACCTAGCAATGCTACAACCAGTTACATAGTCCAGAAGAGACAAAAACAAAGAGGAAAATTATATTTATGTATAAGCACCTTTCTGAAGACAAATAACTAGAAAATGAAGGGGTGCCCATCAATTTAGGAACAGCTGAACAAATAAAGGCGTGTTATTATGTTGGAATACTATTCTGCTATAAGAAATGATGAACAGGATATGCTCAATAAAACCTTGAAAGACTTACATTGATAGATGCAATGGGAAATGAACTATATACAAAGTAACAGCAATATTGCAGGATGATAAGCTGTGAATGTCTTGCCTTTCCCCTAGTAATGCTACAACTCAATACGACTCTGAAGTCTTATGATAAAGAATACTATGCATCCTGAAAGACAGAGCCAATGGTGTCTGTATACAGATTGAAGTACCACTTTTTACTTTATTTTTCTTGAGGTTAATCTTTTTAGTGGGTGGAACTATGTTTACTTTCATAACATGACTATTATAGTAATGTTTTGCATGTCTACACATTTTCTTCCTATATCAAATAACATGCTTTCTCAATGAGAGGGAGTACAATGGAAAGAAGGGAAACAATTCAGAACTCAAAGCATAAAAACCAAATGTTAAAACTTGTTTTTACATGTAACTGGGAAATTAAGACAAAAGAAAGACAAAAAGATATAAATAAAAAACCGACAAAATTAATGGAAAGAGGCAGAGCAAAGATGGCCAAATAAAAGCAGGGACTTAGCTGAGCTCTTCCTTAAACCTTTTCAAAGATCTAAACAGATTCTAGAGTGGCAAAAAGCACAAAAAGGTGGAGTGAAACAATTTTCCAAATCAGGAAAACTTAGAAGGAAGGCTGGAAAAGTCTGTTACAACAGAAGTGAGAGAGTAGTGCAGTCCAGCACAGGTCACAGCAGTGCAGAACTGGACCATGAAAACCAGGATCAGGACTCAGGCAACTAAATCAGTGTCAACAGTGATAATTCCTATAGCTCTCAATCCACAGACACCAAAGATAACCTAAAAGGTCAGCAGAAAATGTTTGCTGCCCCTGGGGAGAGATAAGTATTATGCTTCAGCACAAACGGCCCCAGCAAACCAGGAACAGGTTTATGAGCCACAGAAGCAGCCATAGCAGCAGATACTTCCTGAGATATCAGCTCACAGACCATAATAGGGATGCACATCTAGTCAGAAGGAGATTATAATTCCCACTAAAGTAGGAATGTTGGCTTGATTGAATTTGGGGCAAAATACTAGGAAGTGATCCTAGTTTGAGGAGGAGAATTAGCACAACAGAGCTTGGGGCAGCAGAGAGCCCCCTCACAATTCCAGGACAGAAAATAATACTTGTAGTCACTCACAGACAGAGCTCACATCAGGAAAGTGTATACATACATCTTAGAAGAAGAGAAAATGTACAGATCCCTAGAAATATCTCTGAAAATGACTCCAGAAAATCCCTAAAAATGGGAGAGTATGCCCTTGACTCTTAAAGCAGAGCTATATTTTAATAAAGATAAAAATCAAGTAATAGACTGAGAAAATATGTAAAAAGAAAAAAAATTCTGACCTTTGGAAGTTAGTATGGTGACAAGGAAGATGAAACACACACCTAGAAGAAGATAACAAAATCAAAGCTATATATCCAAATCCTCCAAGAAAAATATGAACTGATCTCAGGCCATGAAAGAGCTCAAAAATTATTTTGAAAATCAAGCAAGAGTGGTAGAGGAAAAACTGGTAAGAGAAAAGAGAGCTATACAAGGAAATCAGGAAAACAAGTCAAACAACTTGGTAAAGGAGACACCAAAAATACTGAAGAAAATAGTACTCTAAAAACAGCCTATACAAAATGATAAAAGCTGTACAAAAATGTTAATGAGGAGAAGAATGTAATAAAAAAGAATATTTAACCAAATGGAAGCTAATGATTTTATGAGAAACAAAGAAATAATAGAACAAAAGCAAAAGAATAAAAATTAGAGGAAAATGTGAAAAATCTCATTGTAAAAACAACTGACCTGGACAATAGATCCTGGAGAGTAAATTTAAAATTATTGGACTACATGAAATCCATGATCAAAAAAGAGAACCTAAATATCATCTCTCAAGAAATTGTCAAGTAATATTGACCTGATACCAAACCAGAGGATAAAACAAAAATTGAAAAACTCCTATCAATGATCACCTCCTGAAAGAGATCCCCAAACTAAAACACTCAGAACTATTATAGCCAAATTCCTGAGCTCCCAGATCAAGGAGAAAGTATTACAAATTGTCAAAAAGATACAATTCAACTCCTGTGGAGCTGCAATCAGTATAATACAATGTATAACAGTTTTTTCATTGAAAAGGACTTGGAATAGAATATTTTATAGGACAAAAAAGCTTAGATTACAACCAAGAATCACATACCCAGAAAAATAGCATAATGCTTCAGGGAAAAAATAGACATTTAATGAATTAGGAGACTTTCAAATATTCTCAATAAAAAGACCAGAATTAAATAGACAATGTGATATTCAAATAAATGATTCGAGAAGAATAAAAAAAGTAAAAAGGAAAGGAAAATCATACAGTGTTACAAGGGAAGATGATACTGGTAATTCATAAACACTTTCTCATTATTAAGGCTCTACTATCATTACATCTCTACCTACCCATCTATCTATATATCTATCTTTTTATCTTTCTATCTATCTAGTAAAACACACGTACACAGAGCACATAGGTTTTGAATTTAAAGGGATACTATCTAAAATAAAGGAGTGAGAGGAATGTACTGTGAGAAATGGAAAGGGAAAGGAAGAATGAGGTAAACTATTTCATATAAAAGAAGAAAGAATGAAGTAAACAATTTCATATAAAGGAGGCAAGAAAATAACTAATCTGCAAATATGATTTTCAAGAAGATGGATATACAATGCTAACCTGATTGTTTGGTGATGAGGAGAGGGGAATGGAAAGAGAGAGTGGAAGAAAATTTTGTAACTTAAAAATACAAATGTGTGTAAGGGTGAAAATAAGTAAATGAAAGAAATGGCTAAACATATTGTCAAATGTGATCATGATGGAATATTATTCTGCCATAAGAGTTGATGAACAGAATTCACTCAAAAAAAAAACATGAAAAGATTTGCATGAGCTGATGCAAAGTAAAACATACTTTGGACAAAGTATCAGTAATATTATAAGATGATCAGAGAAAGCAAATTAACAAAAGTTTCTCAGATTTAATATGTTAGCATCAATCATATATGTATCAAAATATTTATTACATTGTTTTTGTGATAGCAAATAATAGGAAACAAATTAGATGATCATTCATTAGGGGAAGGTTAAACAAGTTTTGGTATATGTATGCAATGAAGAAAGACTATACAGAGTTAAAGTCAATAATGATACAGAGAAGCCAATGAGTTACCAGAACTCCTCCAATTTCCTTTAGTGGGAAAAAAATTAAATCAAGAAAGGATTTTTGAGTTACAAAACTCACAAAAAAGGTTGGAGTGAAACAATTTTCCAGCTTAAGATATCTTAAAAGGTCATTCTTATTTGGGGTAAAAGGGGAATGCAGCCCAAGCCAAGGAAAGGGCAGGCAAACCAATAGAATGCTCTAAGCTATAGCACAGATCAGCAGCTGAGGCCTTTTGGTCCTGGCTCAGCAGAGGAGTGTCACAGCAAAGCAGCTGTGAGGCTGCCATTGCAAACACAGAAAACAAACTACAAGTTCTGGAATTTCAGCATAATAGCCACAATTTGGCCAAGCCACTTCAGTCCAGTGCACAAGCTACAATCTGAGGCCCCAGCATGAAAAGGCCATGATGAGATCCCTGTCCCAGCCCAAGAAGCTTGTGATAGTACCCCTATTCCCCAGGAGTTGGGTTCAACATTTTTTTTCAAAATGAACAACAGCAACAAAGAGGTCTGATCACAGAAAGCTACAATGGTAACAGAGAAAATCCAAACACAAATTCTGAAGAGGATTGGCAATCCTATTGCAAACTGCCTCCATATGAGGGAGTGTATTCAAAAGGGGTATGTAAACTAATCTCAGTCCAAATACCCTCATGTAAGAACTCAAAAAGAATTTTTAAAATACCCTCATGGAAGAACTCAAGAAGATTTTTAAAAGCTAAGTAAGGGGGATAAAAGAAAAATTAGGAAAAATCAGAGTTATGCAAGAGAGTAAAGAGTTTAGAAAAGGAGGAACAAAAGTTAACTGAAGAAAAAGAATCTTTAAAAATTAGAATTGGGCAAGTAGAACCTAAAGATTCTATGAGATGTCAAGAATTACTCACAAAAATGGAAAAGGAAAATGAATGTTGCTTTATTTTTTATTTTTTTGCAGGTAATGTGGTTAAGTGGCATGTCCAAGGTCACACAGCGAGGTAATTATTGTGTCTCAGATCAGATTCAACTCAGGTCCTCCTGATGCCAGTGCTCTACCCACTGTACCACCTAGCTGCCCCATGTTACCTTATTTTAAAAAAAAATCTGACTTCATTAGATCCAGAAGAGAAAATTTAAGAATTATTGAACTACCTGAAAGCCAAGTTCTAAAAAATAGCTTGGATAGCATCTTTCAACAAATTATCAAGGAAAACTGCCCTGATATTCTAGATTCAGAAGATGAAATAACCTTTAAAAGAATGAAAACTGATCACCTCTTGAAAGATATTCCAAAACGAAAACTCCAAGAAGTATTTTTCTTTTTTTAAATTTTAAAATTTTAAAATTTATTTATTTATTTTGAATTTTACAATTTTTTCTTGTAATCTCGCCCCCCCCCATAACAGAAGGAAGTCTGCTAGTCTTTATATTGTTTCCATGCTATACATTGATCTAAGTTGAATGTGATGAGAGAGCAATCATATCCTTAAGGAAGAAAAATAAAGTATAAGAGACAGCAGAATTACACAATAAGATAATGGTGTGTTTTTTTTCTAAATGTTCAAACTCCACAATTCTTTCTCTGGATACAGATGATATTCTCCATTGCAGATACCCCAAAATTGTCCCTGGTTGTTTCATTGATGGAATAAGCAAGTCCATCAAGGTTGATCATCACCCTCATGTTGCTATTAGGGTATACAATGTTTTTCTGGTTCTCCTCATCTCACTCAGCATCAGTTCATGCAAATCCTTCCAGGCTTCCCTGAATTCCCATTCATCCTGGTTTCTAATAGAACAATAGTGTTCCATGACATACATATACCATTTTGTTAAGCTAATCCCCAAATGAAGGACATTCACTTAATTTCCAGTTCTTTTCCACCACAAACAGGGCTGCTATGAATATCTTTGTACAAGTGATGTTTGTATCCTTTTTCATAATATCTTCAGGGTATAAACCCAGTAGTGTTACTGCTGAATCAAAGGGTATACACTTTTTTGATGCCCTTTGGAAGTAATTCCAAATTGTTCTCCAGAAAGGTTAGATGAGTTCACAGCTGCAACAACAATGTATTACTGTCCCAGATTCCCCACATCCCTTCCAATATTGATAACTGTCCTTTCTGGTCATATTAGCCAGTCTGAGAAGTGTGAAGTGATAAATCAGAGATGCTTTAATTTTCATTTCTCTAATAAGTAGTGATTTAGAACATTTTTTTCATATGACTATGGATCACTTTGATTTCCTCATCTTTCATTTGCCTTTGCATATCCTTTGACCATCTGTTAATTGAGAAATGGCTTTTAGAAAAAATTTGACTCAGTTCTCTGTATATTTTAGAAAGGAATCCTTTGTCACAAATACTAGTTTTAAAAATTGCTTCCAAGTTTACTCCATTTCTTTTGATCTTGGTTACAGTGGTTTTGTCTGTGGAAAAGCTTTTTTTAATTTAATGTAATAGGAATTACCTAGTTTATTTTTAATGATGTTCTGTTTCTCTTCCTTGGTCATAAACTTCTTCCCTTTCCATAGACCTGACAGTTAAACTATTCCTTGATCTTCTAGTTTATAATATTGTCTTTTATATCTAAATCCTGTATACATTTTGAACTTATCTTCCTATAGGGTGTGAGGTGTTGGTCTAATTCAAGATTCTGTCATACTAAACTTCCAATTTTCCTAACAGTTTTTATCGAACAGAGAGCTTTTATCCCAATAGCTGGACTCCTTGGGTTTACCAAACAGTAGATTACTCTAACCATTTCCTGATATTGCAACTAGTCTATTCTAATTATCAAACACTCTATTTCTTAGTTAATATCAAACAGTTTTGATGACTGATTCTTTATAATATAATTTAGGATCTGGGAGGGCTAAGCCACTTTATTTTACACTTTTTCATTAATAAGTTCCTGGAATCTCTTGACTTTTTATTTCTCCATGTGAATTTACTTACAATTTTTTTCTAACTCATTAAAGTAATTTTTTGGAATTTTGATTTATAGGGCACTAAATAAGTAGTTTAATTCAGGTATAATTGTCATTTTTATTATATTAGCTCAGCCTATCCATGAGCATTTGATATTTGCCCACTTATTTAAATCTGATTTATTTGTATGAGTAGCGCTTTGTAATTGTTTTCAAAAAGTTTCTGAGTCTACCTTGGTAGACTCCCAAGTAGTTTATATTTTCTGAAGTTACTTTGAATGGATTTCTCTTTCTAGCTCTTTCTGCTGCACCTTGCTAGTCATATTTAGAAATGTTGAGGATCTATGAGGGTTTATTTTATATCCTGTGACTTTCCTAAACTTGCTAATTATTTCTAGTAGTTTTTAGATGGATTTTGGGATTCTCTAGGTATCCCATCATGATATCTGCAAGGAGTGGAAGATTTCTCTCTTCCTCCCCAATTCTAATTCCTTCAATTTCTTTTTCTTCTCTTACTGCTGAAGCTAACATTTCTAATACAATATTGAATAGTAGTGGTGATAATGTGCATCCTTGTTTCACCCCTGATCTTTTTGTGAATGCCTCTAGCCTGTCCCCATTGTATATAATGCTTGTTGATGGTTTCAGATAGATACTTCTTAGTCTGAAGAACAATCCATTTATTCCTATGCTCTATGATGTTTTCAGTAGGAATGTGTGCTGTATTTTGTCAAAAGCTTTTTCAGCATCCATTAATATAATCATATGATTTCTAATAATTTTGTTATTGATATAATTACTTAGTTTTCCTAATATTGAACCAACCCTGCATCCCTGGGATAAATCCTACATGGTCATAATGTATTGTCCCAGTGATAACTTATTGTCATTGTTTTGCATCTATATTCATCAGGGAGATAGGTCTATAATTTTCTTTCTCTGTTTTAACTCTTCCTGGCTTAGGCATCAGCACCATATTGGTGTCATAGGCAGAGTTCTATCTTCACCTATTTTTTCCAAAGAGTTTATATAGAATTGGAATCAATTGTTCATTAAATGGTTAATAGAAATCACTTGTGAATCCATCTGGCTGCAGAGATTTTTTTTTAGGAAGTTCAATAATGGATTGTTGAATTTCTTTTTCTGAGATAGGTTTATTGAGGTATTTAATTTCCTCTTCTTGTCCTCCTGGATAACTTATATTTTTGTAAATATTCACCCATTTCATTGAGATTATCAAATTTATTGAAAGATTAAGGCAAAATAATTCTGAATTATTATTTCAATTTCCTCTTCATTGGTATTGAGTTTGCACCAATTGCTGGGTGATCATCAGGGAGTGCTGCCTACACTGAGGATATCTGACAATATTGTGGTCACACCAGGCACCTCCAAATTCTGGGAAGATCCTTCTGGCTATGATGTTGATACCACAGAGGGTAAGAGGTCTAGCATGGCAAGCATGGCCCCAGGATGGATGACAGAGGCATCAGACCTCTGGAGAGATGAAGCTGCTGGCTGTTGTTTCACATCAGCAATAATTTTGGATGGGTACCCAGAGGATGTTGAAACAGAATGATATTCATACCTGTCAAAGGAATATGTGGCTACTTTGTAGAAGTAAATAAAGAGTTTACTGCAGTGCTGTAATGTGGGTGAGACAGAATCCATAGATATTAAATCTTTTTCCAGTAGTCTCTAAAATGGTTGCATATTTGAGGGGAAAACATTTAATGGACTTATCTTCCTTTAAGTCTGAAAAGCAATCAAGAAATAGGACATTATCTGCCAATTTTTCATACTAGATCTCTGTTTTGAAGAAATAACAATGCAATGCTACAGTCAATGTACAAAAACAGTGTGGAGAAGTTCAAAGACTTGATTCTGATTCACTTTCTCCCAGCCATTCTTGGGTGGACAATGCAAGAATCTTTCCATTGCCACAAGCAAAGATGCAATGTAGACAAATCCTCCAACTTTTCTAAAAACTGTTTTTGTGCGATGACTCTGTGGTAGAACTGAGAGGAGAGCCTTAAAATGTCAGTCTTCAATTGTAATTCAGTGGATGGAGCTGAATGCATCAACCCTAAGAGAGTACCCATACTCTACGCCGAGGGTGGTGGCACACATCTGTAATTCCAGCTACTCCAAAGGCTGAGGCTGGAGAATCACTTAAGCCCAGGAATTCTGGGCTGCTTAGTGCTATGCTCATCGGGTGTCTGCACTAAATTTGGCATCAATATGGTGACTCCCTGGGAACAGCGAACCACCAGGTTGCCTAAGGAGGGGTGAACTGGCCCAGGACGGAATTGGAGAAGGTCAAAACTCCTGTGCTGATCAGTAGTGGGATCGTGCCCATGAATAGCCAAAAAAAAAGAAAGAAAGAAAAGAAAATGAAAAAGAAAAAGAAAAAGAAAAAGAAAAAAGAAAAAAGAAAAAAGAAAAATTTATTTGGAGTTAAAAGAATCAGGAAAGACAGTATCTATTACCAAATATGCTATATAAAATAATCATAAAAATAAATACTATTTTTAATTTGATAGATTTGAGGGAAATAGATATTCCAAAAAGACAAGAGAGTCAGGTTAATTCTAAAGTATATAATTTGGATACTAAATAATGCCAAAAATAAATTAATCAAAGAAATGTGGGGAAACTAAATAGGTAATCTTTTACCAAGATGATATCATCACATTATAGCTTCAGGAGTTTATCAACATAGATTCTGATAATGTTAGTTATTACAGAAAATTATGGGTGAAGTGAGAATTTAAGAACAGAAGATTCCACCCCCCCACACAGAAAAGACTTAAGACTTGTCCCCTTAGAAAGAAGTTATTTGGTTTACTCTAAAATAAGAAGGGGGATATTTCAATTAGGCTGAGAAATTTTTAAATGACTGTTTTGCCCTCTCAAAAGTTATACTAATTATAATCCATAAGTATCAAAATATTAATACCCTTTTTATGAAAAAAATGGTGATATATTAAATGTTCTATGTATTTTCTCTACTGTGAGAACTAGATGGGGTTTTCCTCTTGAGCTGTGGGGGGGCCTCTCTGGTTCAATGTGCTCTGATTCTGTTTATGTGTTTTCTATGTTTGTTTTAAAATCCAGACAGAGGAAAGCTCTTAGCTCTCTCTGCATGGTCAGACTTTCTGTCATATCTTTGTGTTCTGATTGGTCAATCCTCTTTCCTTTCTCTCTTTTCAAAATTGTATCCATTTTCTTTTTCCAAAAACCCATGATTCAGACACACAGATGATTTTCCTGGAAATCACGGGGATTTTTTTGGGGGGAGAAGGAGTTCTATTAATTTGTCTTTTCTATTGTTTGTTTTCTCATCTGATTGTCTAACAGAGTTTTACTTCATGAATTGGCAAATTATACTTATAAGAGACCTAGTAGAAATTGAAATAGTCCTTAAAATTATTTTTTGACTAGTCAATAAAAGAATTTATAGTAAAGAATAATGGAGGAGAAAGTAAGTGGACATATGTGTTTAAATGAGATTGGGATAATCTGAAAATTGCTTTAAACCACCATTTTTACAATATCTGTCAGTAAATTGATTGGAAAAATAACAATCACCATAAAGTGAAAAGTTTTAATTTGAGAGCAATTGCTAAGTAAATGTTAACTGTTTCTTCAAATTGGTTAAATCTATAATGTGTGATCCAGTGGACAAAGTTATCTGAAAATTAAAAAAATACATTTTTTGGTTATAAAATTTTTGCCTCCTCCAGAGTGATAAGGAGAAAAAAGAACTATTGGGAATTCTAAAATAGATAGGGTCAGAATGGTCTTGACTGAGGCTGGGACTCTGCCAAAGCCTTTGTTTAGCACAGCCTTTGAGAAATTAGAATAGATTGATAAGATAAGAATTTGCAAACTTTTATATTTTGAAAAAGAAAATAATTTTAAGTAACTTTGAATATGAGTTTTGGAATTTATAATATTATTAAGAGAACTATAAAGAAAATCTTGTGATCATAAAAGTTTTTAGAAACATATAGTCTTAAGAATTTTTTTGTTTCAAAGTTTTAGGGAGTCAAGGAAATATACTTTAAATTGAAAATGTGATTATTTAGAATTAGTAAACTGCTTAAGAACAGATTCAAACAATTCATTTGAAAATTTAAAATTGTGTTGCAATAACAAAATGTGCATGAATTAAAGTGTTAACCATCACATTTGTAAAGATTTGTTATAAGAAAATTAGAGAAATCCTTGCCAACAGATAATATCTCTCCAGGTCTTTTTGGCCCAGAGAGTGTGGTGCAAAGTTTTTCCATCTCATGTTTATGAAATTTTATCTATTAGAATTATATATGTATCTTGTATAATAATGGCTTTGGTAACAAAAATTTTACATTGGGTTTTTTGAAATTAATCAAGTGTTTTCAATAATATTGAATATATATATATGTATATATGTATGAGTGACTTTGACAGATGATTGGGAAATTGAAAATTATGTAACCCATAGTTAGGAAACTTGCTGATAAGCAAGATGTTAAAAAAAAGTTTTGTGATCTAGTTTTGTCTGCATAAACTATTTTACTGTAGTAATATCTAAGCCTAGAATTAACAATTGATTGCTTTGTAGAGATCATAAGAGAAAATATCAGAAGTTATGACTCTCTGGGTTCCCTGAATTTTTTAAATAATATGATGGATCTTATTCTAAACTTGTAGGTCCAAGCATATATGCAATAATAGAAAAGAAATTATATACTCCTTTTACATCTATACACATTAAAAATTATATGCTATATTGTTGGTATTAAGAGAATAGCCACAACTCCTTAATATTTTTACAGATAGTAAGTCTGATTATCATATCATCAGACGCATAATAACAACCTTTATTAATCATAACACTGATGTATTATATCAACTCTTTAAAGAATTACTAGTAGTTATAAGAAATGGATACAATTTCTTTTTTATTGATCATATAAATTCCCACCCTGGATTGCCTGTAGTGCCTCTTTACTAAGGGAAGAATTTAAAATCACCAGAGAGAAAGCTAGGAATATAGCAAAATCCTAGCCAAAAAGGGGTATTTAACTAACCCTTTAAATTATTTTGAGAATCTTAGAGGCCAGATTCCTAATGAGTTATGGCAGATGCATGTGACTCATTGTGCAACTTTTGGAAAAATGAAATCTATTTATGTTACTGTAGATACATTTAGTTCATATACAATGGTAACAACACCGAGTTCAGAGGCTTCTCTAGGTGTGATTGATCATTTAATCTATTGTTTTGCAGGGATACCAAAATTTATAAAAACAGATAATGACCTTGGATATACTTCTACATCATTTAAACAATTCTATATTACAATATAAAATATATTACAAGCATTCCTTATAATCCCATGAGTCAAGCCTATAGTTCATTATAATTTTCCCACATAAACAGAAAGAGGGAATGTGGAGAAGCAGCTACCAGACTATGCCTAAATAAAGCTTTGTATTCATTAATTATTTGACATTGAATGATATGAATAAAACCTTGGCTGAAAAGCACTTTGGGTACAAAATTACTCTAGATAACAAAATAAACATCCCTAAGACTACTCATAGAGTAATGTGGAAGGATACAAAAGACAGATATTGGAAAAATACTTCATCAATTACTTACCTGGGTTCAATGGTATGCTTTTGTTTTGTCCACAGATGGAGAAACTGTCTGCATGCCAGAAACATCAGATCTTGCAGACCAGATGAATCAAGTAATACAGAAAATGAACAACTTACATTTAAGAAATCAAAAACAGAAAAAAATAAGAGGTGAAGGAAGGACAGATCATGCAAAAGGAAAGTCAAATTGGGAACTGAAAAAGGAACTGATTATTGGACTCATGTGCAAAACCCTCCATGGGTAACAACTATACTATGGAGAGAAAAATATGACTGAAGCTATTTTGATAGGGGGAAGCTGAAAATTTATTTGGGATATAGCAAAGTTACTATTGGAAATATCAATGAAGAGATGCTGAGAAGTTAGGTGTAATTTTTCTGACTTAAATAGTATCACATCCCATATAGAGGAATTTATGATCATTACTGAGAAAAAGAGGGAAATAATATTAACTGTTACAATTGCATTATTTGAACATGTATATGTATAGAAGTGATGAAGAAGAAAAAGATAGAAGCAAAATTTACTCAAGAATTATCAGAAAATGTTTTATTAAGTTTTTTTTAGTTGCTTTTGCAAGGCAATAGGGGTAAGTGACTTGCCCAAGGCCACACAACTAGGTAATTATTATTAAGTGTCTGAGGCCACATTTGAATTCAGGTACTCCTGACTCCAGGGCTGGTGCTCTATCCACTGCACCACCTAGCTGCCCCCAGAAAATGTTTATAGAACATTTAAGGTTCAGAAGAAGACTTTATGAAAATTGTTATCATTTGATTAATGTGTTACAAACTTCTGTCATAAACAATTTGTGTTCAGGAAGAATATATAGATTTGAGCAAAAAATTGCATGATTGGTTGTACTCTCCACCTGTAGTTGGTACATGGTTACATGATATTTCTATTTTCAGCTTTGTTGTAATTATGATATTGATTATTTATTGTTTGTCTCTCAACAACTTTTGGTATTGAAGATTTGTATAAATTGGCTAAAGACATCCAAATAGCCTCCCAATGAAATTTAATTCCTGAAAAGACAGTTGATAAGATCATAAAATGGTTTCATCTTCCCACCCTCTTTGGGCATTGGGTTCAGAGTACTATACAATTATATCATATCAATTCTCTTTATATTTCTCTTTTGCTGCTTACCAACTTTTTTCAAAGTATTTTTTTCTGTAATCAAAGCCAGCCATTATATATGCTACCAATAGAATTCAGGATCATACAACTCAGGTTGGCCATCAGGTTGGGTTAATTGTGAGCTTGTGTAAACAGAAAAGGGGGGAAGTGTTGAGAGCTACTCAAGTGAGTTTGGGTCAGAGGTCAGTAATAACTAAATGACCTCTTTGGTGACCCTCAAGTCTACAGGCTTTCCACAGAACTCTGATTTGATGAAACAATTGCATCATTTGTGGCCTTATTTGTTGATAGCCCTGTTCCAGAACTTTTTTATCTGAGTTACATCCTGCTAGATTACATTCTGCCCACGTTAGAGTTACATCATTGTTTTTATCCTGTATGCTAATTTTGTGGTTTTCTTCTATAAGAACTGTTTAATATATTCAATAAACTGTCTCTGTTATCCTGCTGCTATTCCCCACCTGAGTGTATATGTGTTTTCTTTTCTCTCCTGAGCTGAAAAATCCCCTGCTTGTCAGGGCATCACAACTACTAGCAATTTTGTTTTCTTTCTTTTCTTTAATCAAATTAACCAGAGATTTATCAATTATGTTGTTTTTTTCATAAAACCAACTCTTGGTTTTATTTATTAGTTCAATGCTATTCTTGCCTTCAATTTTATTAATTTCTCCTTTAATTTTTAGAATTTCTAATTTTATATTTAATTGGGGGTTTCTTATTTTTGGGGTTTCTAATTTTTAGTTGCTTGTTTAGTTTATGGATTTCCTCTTTCTCTAAGTTATTCATGTACATATTTAAACATATAATATATTCCCTGACAGCTGCCTTGACTGTGTCATAAAGTTTGCTATGTTTTTTTCATTATTGTCATCATCTAGGATAAAATAATTCTTCCTATAATTTGTTCTTTGATCCACTCATTCTTTAAAATGAGGTTATTTAATTTCCAATTAGTTTTGGGTCTATATCTCCCTGGCCCAATATTGCATGTGAATTTTATTGCATTATGATCTGAGAAAGATGTTTTCACTATTTCTGCCTTTCTGCAATTAGGTGTTTATGCCCTATTACATGGTCAATTTTTGTGTAAATGCCATATACTACAGAAAAAAAAAAATATATATTCCTGTCAATCTCCATTCAATTTCCTCCATAGGTCTATTATGTCTAGGTTTTATAACCATGTATTTAACTCTTTAACTTCCTTCTTGTTTATTTTATGGTAAGATTATCTAAATCTGAGAGCAGGAGATTGAGGTCTAACACTAGTAGAGTTTTTCTATATATGTCTTCCTGTAACACTTTCAACTTCTCCTCTACAAATTTGGATGCTATACAATTTGGTGCATGAATATTTAGTATTGAAATTACTTCATTGTCTAGGGTACCTTTTAGAAGGATATAGTTTCCTTCCTTATCTCTTTTAATGATATCTATTTTGCAGCTGCTTTATCTGAGACAAGGATTGCTACACCTGCTTTTATTCACTTCAGCTGAAACAAAATATATTTTGCTCCAACCTTTTACCTTTACTCTATATGTATCTCTTTGCTTCAAGTGAGTTTCTTGTGAGCAGCATACTGAAGGATTCAGGTATTTAATCCACTCTGCTATTCACTTACATTTTAAAGAAGAGTTCCTCCCATTCACAAATTACTCTTTATTGTCCTCCATGCTATGTTCCCTCTGTTTGTATTTCCCCCTTTTCCCCTTTATTCACATTCCCCAGTAGTTTTTTGCTGAATACCACCACCTTCAGTGTGTTTGCTCTCCTATATCAACACCCCTTCCCCTTTCTTACCCCTTTCCCTTTGCCCTGTCTTCTTTCCATTCCTTCTGTTACTTCCCCTTTTCCTCCCCCTCCCCTTTTCCCCTTTCCCCCTTTTAATACTTGAAAGGTAAGATAAATTTCTTAACTTGACTGAATGTATGTATGTATGTTAACTTTAATGCAAATCTATGAAAGTAAGATTTGGGCAGTTCTCACCTCCCTTCTTCCCTTCTATTGCAATAGGTCCTTTGTACCTCTTACGTAATGAAATTTACCCCATTCAAACTTCTCCATACTCCTGTCTCTTTACTGTCCCCCCTTTTTAAGGAGGTATTGTTTTTAAATCATTCTGAGTCACAGAAAAGTAATGAGTTTACATCACTTCTGACTAAGTATATTCTCTCTAATAGAGTTACAATTATTGAGAATTATTAGAGTCTTTCTCCCAGGCAGGGTTATAGCCAGTTTCATCTTATTGGATAGAAGTTTGTCTTTTCTTTATCCTTTTTGGGTTTTTTTTTTACATTTTCTTGTGTCTCTTGAGTCTCCTGTTCAAAGTCCAAATTTTCTAAGCTCTGGTCTTTTCATCATGAAATATTGTAAGTCTTCTATTTCATGAAATATCCATCTTTTCCCCTTGGAAGCAAAGGCTTAGCTTTGCTAGATAGTGGCTTACTTTTCAAAATATCACATTCCAGAGTCTTTGTTTCCTAAAGGTTGATGCAGCCAGGTCCTGTTAATCCTTACTGTGACTCCTTGGTATCTAAATTGTTTCTTTCTGAATGCTTGCAGGATTTTTCTTTTATCTGATAGTTCTGGAATTGACACAATATGCCTTGGTGCTTTCATTTTGGAATTCCTTTCCAGAGGGGATTGATGTATTCTTTCAATAATCATTTTGCCCTCTGGTTCCATGATGTCAGGGTAATTGTCAATCACTAAATCCTGTAATGTTTAGTCCAAGATTTTTTTCTGTTCAATGTTTTCAGGAAGACCAATGATTCTTAAGTTGTCTCTCCTATTCTATTCTCTAGGTCAGTAGTTTGTCTCTTGAAGTATTTTGCATTTCCTTCTATTATTCATTATCTTAGAGAAAAATTTTCTTCATTTACCTTTTTTTTTTTGTAAATCCTTTTCTAGTTAGTCAATTTTATTTTTGAAAGAGTTTTTCATTTGACCAATTGAGGTTTTGTGAAAATTATTTTCATTTCAAATTTGTCCAATTGTATTTTCCAAGTATTTGTTTTTTTGTTACAAGGTGTTAATTTTCTTTCCCAAATTTTTCAATTGATCTTTTTAATGATTTTTATTTTTTATTTTTATTTTTTAAATTTTTATTAAAGATATTGTTTGAGTTTTAAAATGTTTCTCCCAATCTTGCTTCCCTTCCCCATCCCCCACCCCATGGGAAAACAATCTGTCAGTCTTTACTTTGTTTACATTTTGTACATTGAGCCAAAGTGAGTGTGATGAGAGAGAAATCATATTCTTAAGGAAGAGACAAAAAAATCTAAGAGATAACAAGAGCAGACAATAAAATATCTGTCTTTTTTTCCCCCAAATTAAAGGGAACATTTTGTGAAATTTGCTCAAATGCCACAGTTCTTTATCTGGATACAGATGATATTCTCCTTTGCAAACAGCCCAAAATTGTCCCCATTGTTGCACTGATCAAATGAGCGAGTCGTTAAGGTTAAACAGCACCCCCATGTTACTGTTAGCGTGTACAGTGTTTTTCTGGTTCTGCTCATCTCATTCAACATCAGTTCATGCAAATCCCTCCAGGCTTCCCTGAATTCCCATCCCTCCTGGTTTCTAATAGAGCAATAGTGTTCCATGACATACATATAGCACAGTTTGCTAAGTCATTCCCCAATTGAAGGTCATTTACTTGACTTCCAATTCTTTGCTACCACAAACAGGGCTGCTAGGAATATTTTTGTATAAGTGATATTTTTACCCTTTTTCATCATCTCTTCAGGGTATAGACCCAGTAGCGGTATTTCTGGGTCAAAGGGTATGCTCATTTTTGTTGCCTTTTGGGAGTAGTTGCAAATTTCTCTCCAGAAAGTTTGGGTGAGTTCACAGCTCCACCAAAAATGTAATAGTGTCCCAGATTTCCCATAACCCTTCCAACAATGATCATTATCCTTTCTGGTCATATTGGCCAGTCTGAGAGGTGTGAGCTTTAATGTGCATTTCTTTAATAATTGATGATTTATAGCAATTTTTCATATGGCTATAGATTGCTTTGATCTCATCTGTAAATTGCCTTTGCATATCCTTTGACCATTTGTCAATTGGGGAATGGCTTTTTAAACTCCTTCTTGAATTTTTCAAGGAAGTATTTCTGGGCTGGAGATCAAATCACATTCTTTTCAGAGGTTCTAGATTTCTCTGAATTAGAGTCTTTACCTTTAAGGTATTATTCTATGGACCCCCATTTCCAATGGCCTTTCTTCGTTTTCCTAAGAACTTGTTTTGGGGGAAGGGCTGGTTCACAGAGGTTTGGTTGAGATCCCTAGAGATTTTACTCACTGAGTTTAATAACTCCAAGAGGACTGGCCAGTAGGGGATGCTGATTCCTCTTTCTGGAGTGTCTGTGACCTTGATTTGAGGCCCTTTCCCTTGTCTTGGAAGGTGTGGGCAGGGCTGCTGGATACTTTTATCCTTGATAATATTAGTTTTGCCCTAGGGCAAAGTAATTACTCTCTCTATTCACAGCTGAGGGAGCTCTGCTGCCCATTCCTAAACCTGGGGTTGGGAATGGGTTGTTACTGTGTTCTTGGAAGTGGGTTCAGCTGAAATGAAGGTATAGAATCTGAGGTCTTCCAGACCAGAGGAGGCCAGTGGATCAATCTTTGCAACTCTCCCCATTGGAACCCACCTTCCAGCCCTGCTGGAGCACCCTAGACTATCAATCTTATAGCCAGAGCCTCCAGTTGGCTCTTGGACTCTCGCTCCCACAGTCAGTGCCTCCAGGGATGATCCTAGTTTAATCCAGCTCTCACCCCTCCAAGCAGGCTCTTTGCTCTCAGCACCTGGATTACCCCTGATCCCCAAAGACAAACCTTGAGGTAGGTGTTCTTCTAGTTTGCTTTTTCTGGGTTTTGTTGCTTGAATTTCTGTTAAGAGGTTTGTTTCTTATTATATATGAGGTAAGATCAGGAGACCCTAGCACAATGCCTGTCTTCTATTGGCCATCTTGACTGGAATTCCTCCAAGAAATATTATATCAAATTCTGTAACTATCATTTCAGGGTAAAAACATTGAAGGCAGCCATAAAGAAACAATTCAAATGCAAAGTAACTAAATTCAGAGATACAAAGAATTTAGCAGCTTCATCATTAAAATATCAGGGCCTGAAACAGGATACTCAGGAAGATAAAGGAACTTGGGTTACAATGTGGAATCAACAAAATTGAGCATTATCTTTCAAGTGAAAAGAAGGATATTTAATAAAGTAAGGGACTTCAAACTTTACTGATGAAAATACTAGAACCAAAGAAAAAGCATGACTGTCAAATACAAGACTCAAGAGATGCATTGAAAAGTAAACAGAAAAGGAAAAAAAAAACTGTATTCAATAAGATTATACATCCCTACATGAGAAGATGATACTTTTAACTAGAGAACTGTATTTCTATTATGATCATAAGAAGGAATATACTTTGAGAAAGGATATACATATATCCCAATATTCTCTCCTTTCACATGCTTTAATTTATGGATATACATTCTCCCAATATTTTCTCATTTCTCTCACATGTATATCCATAAATTAAAGCATGAGAAAGGAGAGAATATTGGGAGAATGTATATCCATAAATTAAAGCTTGCAAAAGGAGAGACCATTGATAGAATTTATTGGGAGAATATTGGGAGAATAAAGAAAGGGGAAAGTAGGATAGGGTAAATTACTGAACATGAAGAAGGGCAATGGTTCTATTAAGGAAAGAGGAAAAGAAGAGAGGTGTCAAAAGGGAGGGCTCCAAAGAGAGAAATAGTCAAATCATGCTCTCATCAGATTTGACTCAAAGATAAAACAAAGAGGCAGCTAAGTGGCACAGTGGATAAAGCGTAAGCCCTGGAGTTAGGAGGATCTGAGTTAAAATTTGGCCGGATACTTAATAATTACCTAGCTGTATGACTTTGGGCAAGACACTTGACCACAATGATTTAAATAAAAAATTAAATTAAAAAAAAGATGGAAAACATACATGCTAAGCTGAATTTTGAAATTTATCTTGCCCTAGATGGAATCAGGAGGGAGAAAAGAAAAGAAAAAGGAAAGAGAGGCTGAGAGAAGAGAGGGCAGAAGGGAAAGGAGAAGTAGGAGAGAAAAGGGAAAAATAGGAGGAGCTCACAGAAAGGAGGGAAAATTAAGAAAAGTTTGGGGCAGAAATAAAATACTAGAGAAGAGAAATAGGATGAAAGAGAGAGAGAGAGAGAGAGAGAGAGAGAGAGAGAGAGAGAGAGAGAGAGAAACAAAAAAAGGGAAAATAGGATAGATGGAAATACTGAGTTAATAATCATTACTTTGAATATGAGTGGAATGATTTCTCTCCTAAAATGGAAGGGGATAACAGAGTGGATTAAAAAAACAGAATCCTACAATGTATTATTTATAAAGAATACATTTGAAGTAGAGAGATACATAAAAAAGAAAAGGTAAGTAGCTGGAGCACAATATATTATATGCTTCACTTAAAGTAAAAAAACAAACAAAAAATGGGGTAGTAATCCTGATATGGAGCAAAACCAAAGCAAAAATAGATCTAATTAGGGGGTGGCTAGGTGGCACAGTGGATAGAGTACCAGATCTGGAGTCAGGATTACCTGAATTCAAATCCAGACTCAGACATGCATAATTACCTAGCTGTGTGGCTTTGGGCAAGCCACTTAACCCCATTTGCCTTGCAAAAAACCTAAAAAAATAGATCTAATTAAAAGAGATAATGAAGGAAACTACATTCTGCTTAAAAGTATCTTAGTCATTGAAGTAATATCAATATTAAGTACATATATATATATGTATATATATATATATATATATACATACATACCAAGTGGTGTTGCAACCAGATTCATAGAGAAGAACTTAATTTAGTTACAGGAATAAATTGACAGAAAAATTATACTGGTAGGGTACCTCAGCATCCCCCTTTCAGAACTAGATAAATATAGCCACAAAATAAAGAAGAAAGATGTAAAGGGAGGTGAATAGAACTTTAGAAAAGTTAGATATACTAGACCTCAGGAAAAAAATGAATGCAATTAAAATGAATATTCCTTTCTCTCAGTAGTATATGATACCCACAAAAATCAACCATGTTTTTAATGTCATTATTGTTTTGGGGGGGTTAATTTATTTTATTATTACAACAATCTTCTTGTGAAAGTAAACATAAACCCTCCTCCCTCAAAAAAGATAGAGCAACCTCAAGGGAAATGAAATGAAAGGAAAAGAAAAATGTACTTCAGTCTGTGTTCAGATTCCATAGGCTCTGTCTCTGGGATGAGCTGCTTTCGTTATCATTTGTACATCAGAGAAGTTGCTTCAATATCTTTTTCTACAGTCACTATTTCTAGCTGTATTTCCCTCCATTCTATTCTTCCCCAGTCCCATTTATTCTGTTCTCTCTCTCCTTTCACCCTGTCCTGCTCAGAAGTGAGTTGTATCTGATTATCCTCTCCCATGATCTACCCTCTCTTCTATCACCTACTCCCTCTCTCCCTCCCATCCCCATCCGCCTCATCCCATCCCTTTCCTCTCATTTTTTCTAAGGTATTGTTCTAAGGTTATTTCTTCACTGAGCCATTTCTGATGAGAATGAAGGATCACTCATCCCCCCTCATCTTCCCCTCTTCCACTCCATTGCAAAAGCTTTTTATTGACTCTTTTATTTGAAATATCTTAGCCCATTCTACCTCTCCTTTCCTTCAGTAGTTTCCTTTATCACTGATTGACTCCATTTTTCTTTCCTTCCTTCCTTCCTTCCTTCCTTCCTTCCTTCCTTCCTTCCTTCCTTCCTTCCTTCCTTCCTTCCTTTCTTCCTTCCTTCCTTTCTTTCTTTCTTTTTTAGGTTTTTGCAAGGCAATGGGGTTAAGTGGCTTGCCCAAGGCCACACAGCTAAATAATGATTAAGTGTCTGAGGCTGGATTTGAAATCAGGTACTCCTGATTCCAGGGCTGGTGCTCTATTCATGGTGCCACCTGGCTGTCCCATTGACTCCAATATTATTATACTATTATATTCAGCTCCTTCTTGTGGCTTGTCTATACATTCTCCTTCTACTTACTCTTATAAATGAGAGGGTTCATATGAATTATCAGTATTTTCTTCCCATACACACCATTCAGCGTCATTAAGGACCTCATAATTAACTCTTCTCAAATGCCCTCTCTATGCTTCACCTTAGTCCTGTACTTGGAGATCAAACTTGCTGCTCAGTTCTGGTTGTGTCAACAGGAAAGTCTGAAAGTCCCCTGTTTCATTGAATGTCCATCTTTTCCCCTGAAGGAGGAAGTTCAGTTTTCCTGGCTGGTTGATTCTCAGTAGTAAACCAAGTTCTTTTGCCTTCTGGAAAATTATATTCCATGCCCATCTAGCACTTAATGTAGAAGCTGTCAAATCCTGTGTAATCCTGACTATACAACCACAGCAGTTGAATTGTTTATTTCAGGCAGCTTGTAGTACTTTCTCTTTGACCTGGGAGTTTGGCAATTTGGCTATAATATTCCTGGGAGATTATCTTTTGGGATCTCCTTCAGAAAGTTATTAAAAGATTCCCTCACTTTCTATTTTACCTTCTGCTTCCAGGATCTAAGGGCAATTTTTCTGTATTATTTCTTGGAAAAATTAAGTCTCAGCTCTTTTCCTGGTCATGATTTTCAGGTGGCTCAATAATTTTTTTTTCCATTTTTTTAGTTTTTTTTTTGCAATGAAATGGGGTTAAGTGGCTTGCCCAAGGCAACACAGCTAGGTAATTATTAAGTGTCTGAGACCAGATTTGAACTTAGCTACTCCTGACTCTAGGGCCAGTGCTCTATCCACTGTGCCACCTAGCTGCGCTGGCTCAATAATTTTTAAATCATCTCTACTAAATATGTTTCCCTAAGTCAGTTGTTTTTCCAATGAGATATTTCACATTTTCTTCTAAATGTTTTCATTGTTTTTGTATGGTTTTATTGTTTCTTGATTTCTTGCAAAGTCATCAGTTTGCTTTAGCTCCATTATACATTTGAAGAGGTTATTTTCCTTGGAGAGCTTTTTTATCTCCTTTTCTAATTGGCAAATTCTGCTTTTTTAAGGCATTCTTCTCATCATTTGTCTTTTGGGTTCCTTTTTCCAATGAAGGTAAACTGGTTTTTAATATGTTATTTTCTAAAATTGTTTTTGTAATTATTTTACCAAGATACTGACTTGGTTTTGATGATTTCCCTGCATTACTATCATTTCTCTTCCCAGTTTTTCCTCTACCTCCCTTACTTGTTTTTCAAAGTCTTTTCTGAGCTCATCCATAGCCAGAGCCCATTTCCTACTTCCCTTGGAGGCTTTGGATGCAGAAACTTTGACTTAGTCATCTTCTGAGTGGGAATTTTGATTCTCCATGGGAGCAAAATAACTTTCTGTGGTCAGGTTCTTCTTTTTCTGTTCTTTGCTCATTTCGTCAGCCTATGACTGATTTATCACACCTCCAAGGCTTTGGGGTATTGTTGACACCCCACAGGGTTCTCAATTCCTACAAGGTCTAATGAGAGGCTATGACTGTGACCACAAACCCTCACCTTTGCTTAGAGCTGTGAGGATGGTGCCTATTCCTCTATGGTGGTATTGGGGCCCAGACTACAAACTGGATCTGAATGTGAGCAAACAGCAGAGTCCTGCCCCAGGGATCATGATCTCTGCAGTTTCTCCTGATGCCCTTACCATCTGTGGGATGAGCACTCTGGAAGCAGCTGCTTGGTAGCTCCAAAGGTTCCTGCCACAGGGCTGATCCAATACTTCATGTTGTCTTTGATTGGAAAATTGTATAATCCAGTCTTTCTTTAGGTTCTGCCTCTCTAAATTTTGGCTAGAGTCATAATTTGACAAATTTGGGGGTGTTTTGGGGGATGAGTTTCTGAGAATTCCTGTTTCACACCACCATCTTGGCTCCTTGAGATAAAAACCTCACAATTAAATGCAGAAAGGGAGAAATATTAATGTAACCCATTCAAATCATACATCAATAAAAACTACATGTATTAAAAGACCATGGAAATATCCTCTAAAATTAATTGGAAATTAAAAAGTTTAATCCTAAAGAATGAGTAGATCAAACAACAAATCATAGAAAAAAAGCAATAATTCTGTCAAAGACAATGATATGACAACATATGAATTTATGGGATGCAATCAAAGCAATTATTAGGGAAATTTTTATTTCTCTAAATGTTTAAGTGCATAAAATAGAGACAAATGAGATCAATAATTTGGATATGTAACCAGAAAGCTAGAAAAAGAAAAAATTATAATTTTCTAATTAAATGCTAAATAAGAAATTCTGAAAAGCAAAGGAGAAATTAATAAAACTATAAGCAAGAGAATTGCATCTAAAAATGAAACTAAAAGTTGGTTTTCTTTAATGCTATTTTATTTTTCAATTGCATCCAAAAATTGTTTTCATTATACATCTTTTTATAAGCTTCTGCCTTCCATATTACCTTCCACTCTCATCATTATAACAAGCAGTTGGTTATTCAGGTATTATCATGTTTAACATATTTCCATATTAGTCATATTGTGAAAGAAGAATCAGAACTAAAGGGAGAAAACACACGAGGAAAAAAAACATTAAAAAAAGCCCCTAAGAATTGCTTTGAAAAAAACCCAGCAAGGGTGGTTAGGTAGCACAATGGATAGAGCACTGGCCCTGGAGTCAGGAGTACCTTAGTTCAAATCCAGCCTCAGACACTTAATAATTACCTAGCTGTGTGACCTTGGGCAAGCCACTTAACCCCTTTGCCTTGCAAAAACAAAACCTAAAAAAAAGAAAGAAAGAAAAACCCCAGTAAAATAGACGAATCTTTGGGAAATTTGATTTAAAAAAAGAAGAAAACTAAATTACCAAAATCAAAAATGAAAAAGACTGAATACCAATTAAGGGGTAATTAAAACTACAATTCAGAGCAATTTTGCACAACTCTACGCCAGTAAAATTGCTAATTTTAAGTGAAATGACTGAATATTTATGAAAATTTAAATTGCCTGATTTCACAGAAGACAAAAATTGTAAAATCTTATTTCAGTAAAAGAAATTTAGCAAGTAATATAAGAACTTACTAAGAAAAAATTGCTGGACAGATGTAATTGCAAATGTATTCTATCAAAAATTTGAAAATAATTCATCCAATATGGTATAAACTAATTAGGAAAATAAGTGAAGAAGGTGTCCTGTTGTATTCTTATGACACATATTTACTTCTAATCTCTTACATCAGGAAAAGTCAAAACAGAGAAAGAAAATTATAGATGAATTTCTCTAATGAATAGTAAAGAAAAATTTAAATAAAATAATAACAAAATGATTGCAAAAAATTTATCACCAGGATAATAGACTAAGATATTTGGATTTTATACCAGGAATGCAGGGTCAATTTAATATTAGGAAAAACTATCAGCAAAATTGACCATATCAATAACAAAACTAATAAATCATATATCAATAGTTACTAAAAAAAAAGTTTTTGACAAAATGCATCACCCATTCTAATTAAAAATACTAGAGTTTGATTAAATGGAACTTTCCTTAAAATGATAAGGAATATCAGTCTAACACCATGAGCAAGCTTTGTATGTAATGGGTATAGTTAAAAGCTTTTCATATAAGGGTGAAACAAGGATGACCATTATCACAACTAATATTGTGCTAGAAATGTCAATTTTAGCAATAAGAGAAGGAAAGAAGTTTGAAGAAATTAGACTAGTCAATGAGGAAACAAAAGTATTATTTTTAGCAGATTATATGATGGTATATTTAGAGAATGCTAGAATCAACTAAAATACTTCTTGAAGCATTTAACTTTAGCAAATTTGCAGCATATTAAATAAACTCACAAAATCACCAACAGCAAGAGATAGAAAGATAAATTCCATTTGGAATAACTATAGTCAATATAAATTGTCTGGAAGACCACCTGCCAAGACAAAACCAGGAACTCTCTGAACAGAATTAAAAAAAATAACTTTTTATACAAATTAAGTCAGATCTAAACAAATGGAAAAATAGTATGGGTAGACTAAGCTAATATAATAAAAATAACAATTCTACCTGAATTAGTTTATTTATTCAGACTTAAACCAATCAAACTACCAAAAATTATAGATACAGAAAAAATAATTTTAAAAATTATCTGGAAGAAATAAAAAGTGAAGAATATCAAGGGAATTAATAAAAAAATCAAATGAAGGTGTTGAGGGAAAAAAATCTAAAACTTTATTATAAATCAGGCATCATCAAAAATATTTGGTACAGGCCAAGAAAAAGACTGGTAGATCAGTGGAAGCAAATAACTACTGTGATTTTCTATTTTCTATTTGATAAACTCAAAGATTGCAGCTTTTAGGATAAGGAATCACTATTTTTTGTAGTAAAAGACCCATAAACTGGTTCCGGGCCAAGATGACAGAGAGAAGACAGGCACGGTTCTAAAGTCTCCTGATTTCTTCCCCATCTATCACATGAAACAAACCTCTTAAAAGAATACCAAACCAGGAAACCCAGAAAGAAAAGCCAGGAGAGGAAAATCTACCTCAGGATTTGTCTCCCACACCAGCCTTGGCTGAGTACCAGCAGGTGAGTCTGGGCTTCGAGAGAAGATCATCCCGGGATCAGCAGCTGAACTGGAAGCAGGAGTCTGAGGGCCCGAGAGTCAGACCTGCTGGATCAGGGATAGGGCTGTACGAAGGAGGCTTGGGTCCTTGGGGAAGCAGAGGCGCTGGTGTTGGTGCTGTCCCCGTGGAGCTTGGGGAAGGGGCTGTGGGGAGAGGTCTGGTGCAGGAGAGCTGTAAACACCATCCCTGGGCTCCTCAGGTCTGAGAAACTCTGAGTCCACAGCTCCATTGCACAGAGGCCTCCTCCTAAACAAATGCAAACTAAATCTGCCTCAGGCCCAGGTGTGTGAGCAGAAGAACCAGCCCAGCTGAGGAATGACCTCAGGCCAGGGTAAAGCCCACCATTGATTGAAGGTAAAAGAATTCAATAGTTCCAACTCCTCCCTTTGGGCAAAGGGAAAAGGCCTCCCAACCAAGATCACAGACACTCCAGAGAGGGCAACCAGCACCTCCTACTGACCAACCAGAGAAACCGCAATCAGTAAAGCCTTTAGTGATCCCAAGCCCAGGGGAACCAGCCCCCCCACTCAATGTCTTAGCATAATGAAGAAGGGTCAGTGGAAAGGTTGATCCATAGAATAATTCCTGGAAGGGAAAGACACCAACTCAGAGAGACCTGGAACCTTCGGTACAATCTGGTCTCCAGCACAGAAAGACTTCCTTGAAGAAATAAGAAAGGAGCTTAAAAATTTGGGAGAGACAATTAATACATGGAAACAAGAAAAAAAACCTTAGAAAGTACAATTGGAGAAACACAAAAGGAGAATAAATTTCTCAGATCCTCAAATGAGCAAATGCAAAAAGAAATTAATTCTCTCAAAACCTCAATTGGACAAATGGAAAGCTCTTTTAAAAGTAGAATTGACCAATTGGAAAAGCAGTTGCAAAAGGTTAGTGAAGAAAACTCCTCCTTCCAAAAAAGAATTGTGTCTACAGAAACTAATAACTCCATGAGACAGCAAGAGTCAGTTAAACAAAATCAAAAAATAGAATAAATAGAAGCAAATGTAAAATACCTCATCAACAAAACTACTGACCTCGAGAATAGATCGAGGAGGGGCAACCTGAAAATTATAGGACTTCCTGAAAACATTGAAGAGAAAAAAAGCCTAGACTTAATATTACAGGATCTAGTGATGGAAAACTGCCCTGATATCATGGAATCAGACGGCAAAGTAGTTATTGAAAGAGCATATTGATCCCCACCAGAAAAAGATCCTAAAATGAAAACACCAAGGAATGTTGTGGCCAAACTGCAGAACTATCAGATAAAAGAGAAAATCCTGAAAGCAGCCAGAAAGAAGCAGTTTAAATATCAAGGAGCCACAGTAAGGATCACGCAGGACCTGGCTGCATCAACTTTAAGGGACTGAAGGGACTGGAATGAGATATTTCAAAGAGCACAGGAGCATGGAATTCAGCAAAGAATCTACTTTCCTGCAAAGCTGAGCCTTCTCTTCCAGGGAAAAAGATGGACATTTAATGAAATGGAAGAGTTCCAAAAATTTCTGATGAAAAGTCCAGAGCTAAAAAGAAAATTTGGATATCAAACAAGAGGTTCAAGAGACACATGAAAAGGTAAAAAAAAAGGGGGGGGGGGGCGGTAAAAGGAAAAAAATTCAATCAAGTAAGTTGAAACTGGCTATATTCCAACATGGGGGAAGGGAGAGACTCTCATAAATCCTGAGAAATGTAACTCTAACAGAGAGAATACACCTAGCCAGAAATGATGGACATCCATGACATATCCATGAGACTGCTATCTAATGGGATGTAACTGGCTTAAACCCCACTTTGGAGAAAGACTCTAATAACTCTCAGGAATTTTGACTCTATCCAATAGAATATACTGAACTAGAAGGGACAGACACTCAGAATTTTCTATGACCTAGATAGAATGATCTAAAAAAATACACTACCTCGCTAAAAAGGGGGAGAAGAAAGAGACAGGAGGAGGGAGGGGACTGAATGGGACAAATCTCATTACACTAAGAGGTACAAAAGAACAATGGTAATAGAGGGGAAGAAGGGAGCAGAGGAGAAACACCTGAATCTTCTTCTCATCAGACCTGGCTTAAAGTCAACCTACATATACTCAGTTAACCTATAAAACATCTAACCTTTCAAGTATTAAAAGGGGGAAAGGGGAGGGGGGACTGAGAAAGGGAAGAGGAGTGGAGGAAATAAGGTGAAAAAACAAAAGGAAGGGAAGGGAAAAGGGAAAAAAGGAAAGCGAAAAGAAAGGGGAGGGTGTGATATAGGAGGACAAACATACTGAAGGGGGTGGTATTCAAAAACAAAATACTGGGGAATATGGATAAAAGTGGGGGAAAGGGGGAAAAATACAAACAGAGGGAAGACAGCACAGAGGGCAATTAAGAATTAGTAATCATAACCTTGAATGTGAATGGGATGAACTCTCCCGTAAAATGTAAGCAAATAGCAGAGTGGATTAAAACCAGAATCCTACAATATGCTGCTTACAAGAAACTCAATTGAAGCTGAGAGATACATATAGAGTAAAGGTCATAGGTTGGAGCAAAATATATTTTGCTTCAGCTGAATAAAAAAAGCAGGGGTAGCAATCCTTATCTCAGACAAAGCAGCAGCAAAAATAGATAGCATTAAAAGAGATAAGGAAGGAAACTTTATCCTCCTAAAAGGTACCATAGACAATAAAGTCATTTCAATATTGAATGTATATGCACCCAGTGGGACAGCACCCACATTCTTAGAGGAGAAGCTGAAAGAATTACAGGAAGACATAGACAGCAAAACTCTACTAGTAGGAGACCTCAACCTCCCGCTATCAGATCTAGATAAATCAAATCATAAAATAAACAAGAAAGAAATTAGGGAGGTAAATAGATTGTTAGAAAAATAAGATATCATAGACTTATGGAGGAAACTGAATGGGGATAGAAAGGAATATACCTTTTTTCTCTGCAGTACATGGAACTTATACAAAAATTGACCATGTACTAGGACATAAAAACCTAATGATCAACTGCAGAAAGGTAGAAATAGTGAATACATCTTTCTCAGATCACAATGCAATAAAAGTCATATGCAATACTGGGCCAAGGAGATATAGACCCAGAGCAAATTGGAAACTGAATAACCTTATTTTAAAAACTGAGTGGGCCAAAAATCAAATTATAGAAAGAATTAACCATTTTATCCTAGATAATGATAATAATGAAACAACATACCAAAACCTACAGGATTCATTCAAAGCAACTCTCAGGGGATATATTATAGCTCTAAATGCTTATATGAATAAATTGGAGAAAGAGGAAATCAATGAACTAAACATGCAACTAAAAAAAAATTAGAGAAAGAATAAATCAAAAATCCCCCCCAAAATACCAAATTTGAAATTTTAAAAATTAAAGGAGAAATTAATAAAATTGAAAGCAAAAAAACTATTGAATTACTGAATAAAACCAAAAGTTGGTATTATGAAAAAACCAATAAAATTGATAAACCTCTGCTCAATTTGATTAAAAAAAAGAGAGAAGAAAACCAAAATGCTAGTATTATAAATGAAAAAGGTGAACTCACCACCAATGAGGAGGAAATTAAAGTAATAATTTGAAACTATTTTGCCCAACTCTATGCCAATAAATTTGATAATCTAAGTGAAATGGATGAATATTTACAAAAATATAAGTTGCCCAGGTTAAATGAAGAAGAGATTAAATACCTAAACAACCCTATCTCAGAAAAAGAAATTCAACAAGCCATTATTGAACTCCCTAAAAAAATCTGAAGGGCCTGATTGATACACAAGTGAATTCTACCAAACATTTAAGGAACAACTGGTTCCAATCCTATATAAACTCTTTGGAAAAATAGCGAAAGATGGAACTCTGCCTAACTCTTTCCATGAAACCAATATGGTACTGTTACCTAAACCAGGAAGAGTTAAAACAGAGAAAGAAAATTATAGACCTATTTCCCTGATGAATATAGATGCAAAAATCCTAAATAAAATCTTAGCAAAATGACAACAAGTCATCACTAGGATAATACATTATGATCAAGTAGGATTTATTCCAGGAATGCAGGGTTGGTCCAATATTAGGAAAACTGGCAGTATACTCAATTATATCAATAACAAACCTATCAGAAATCATATGATCAAATCAATAGATGCTGAAAAAGCTTTTGACAAAATACAGCATCCATTCCTATTAAAAATACTAGAAAGTGTAGGAATAAATGGACTGTTCCTTAAAATAATTAGCAGTTATCTATCTGAAACCATCAACAAGCATTATATTCAATGGGGAGCAGCTGGAGGCATTCCCAATAAGATCAAGGGTGAAACAAGGGTGCCCATTATCACCACTACTATTCAATATCCTATTAGAAATGTTAGCATCAGCAATTAGAGAAGAAAAAAGAAACGGAAGGAATTAGAATTGGGAAGGAAGAGACAAAACTCTCACTCTTTGCAGATGACAAGATGGTCTACCTAGAGAATCCCAAGAAATCATCTAAAAAACTACTGGAATCAATGAGCAATTTTAGCAAAGTTGCAGGTTAAAAAACAAACCCCCATAACTCCTCAACTTTTCTATGTATGTCTAGCAAGAAACAGCAGGAAGAACTAGAAAGAGAAATCCCATTCCAAGTAAACTCAGACAGTCTAAAATATTTGGGAGTCTACTTGCCAAGACAGACTCAGAATCTTTTTGAAAACAATTATAAAACACTTCTCACACAAATTAAATCAGATTTAAATAACTAGGCAAATATCAACTGCTCATGGATAGGGAGAGCTAATATAATAAAAATGACAATTCTACCAAAACTAAACTATCTGTTTAGTGCCCTACCAATCAAAATTCCAGAAAATTACTTTAATGAGTTAGAAAAAATTGTAAGTAAATTCATATGGAGAAATAAAAACTCAAGAATTGCCAGGAGTTTAATGAAAAAAAATGCAAACAAAGGTGGCTTAGCACTACCCGATCTAAAGTTATATTATAAAGCATCAGTCATCAAAACACTTTGGTATTGGCTAAGAAACAGAGTGTTGGACCAGTGGAATACACTAGGTGTAAAAGCAGGAGAGGAGTATAGTAATCTTCTGTTTGATAAACACAGAGAGTCTGGCCATTGGGATAAAAACTCCCTCTTTGATAAAAACTGCTGGGATAATTGGAAGTTAGTATGGAAGAAACTTAGATTAGACCAACACCTCACACCCTTTACCAAGATAAGATCCAAATGGTTACAGGACATAGACATAAAAAAACAATACTATAAGCAAATTAGAAGATCAAGGACTAGTCTACCTGTCAGATCTATGGAAAGGGGAACAGTTTATGACTATGGAAGAGTTGGAGAACAGCACTAAAAACCAATTAGATGATTTCGATTACATTAAATTAAAAAGCTTTTGCACAGATAAAACCAATGTAAGTAAGATCAAAAGAAAAGTAGCAAATTGGGAAGCAATCTTTACAACTAATGATTCTGACAAAGGACTCATTTCTAAAATATACAGAGAACTGAGTCATATTTTAAAAACAAAAAGCCATTCCCCAATTGACAAATGGTCAAAGGATATGCAAAGGCAATTTACAGATGAGGAGATCAAAGTAATCTATAGCCATATCAAAAAAATGCTCTAAATCATTAATTATTAGAGAAATGCAAATTAAAGCTTCTCTGAGGCACCACCTCACACCTCTCAGATTGGCCAATATCACTAGGAAGGATAATGATGATTGTTGGAAGGGATTTGGGAAATCGGGACACTATTACACTGTTGGTGGAGCTGTGAACTCATCCAACCCTTCTGGAGAGCTATTTGGAACTATGCACAAAGGTCAACAAAAATGTGCATACCATTTGACCCAGCAATACTGCTACTGGGTCTATACCCTGAAGAGATGAGGAAAAAGGGTAAAAACATTACTTGTACAAAAATTTTTATAGTACTCCTGTTTGTGGTGGCAAAGAATTGGAAATCCAGTAAATGTCCTTCAATTGGGGAATGGCTTAGCAAACTGTGGTATATGTATGTCATGGAACACTATTGTTCTATTAGAAACCAGGAGGGACAGGATTTCACGGAAACCTGGAGGGATCTGCATAAACTGATGCTGAGTGAGAGGAGCAGAACCAGAAAAACACTGTACACCCTAACAGCAACATGGGAGTGATGTTCAGCCTGGAAGGACTTGCTCATTCCATCAGTGCAACAATTGGGAACAATTTTGGGCTGTCTGAAAAGGACAGTACCATCTGTATCCAGATCAGGAGCTGTGGAGTTTGAACAAAGCACAAGGACTATTCCCTTTAATTTGGAAAAAATAAAAAAAAACAGATAAAAAAAAGCCCATAAAATTCTAGGAAAACTAGAAAATGGTATGGTGGAAATTGGGCTTAGACCACCATCTCATACCCTATACAAAGATAAGTTTTAAATGGATACATGATTTAGATATAAAGTGTGATGCCATAAATTAATTAGGAGAATAAGAAATAGTTTATCTCTCAGATATATGGAGAAGTGAAGAATTCATGAAATAACAAGAGAAAGAATATTATGAAATGCAAAATGGATAATTTTGGTTACATTCAATTAAAAAGGTTTTACACAAAGAAAAGCAATGCAACCAAGATGAAAACAAAAGAAGAATGTTAGAAAGCAATCTTTATAGCTATTGTTTCTGATAAAAGCTTCATTTCTAAAATATATATAGAGAACTTAGACAAATATATAAGAATACAACTCATTCCCCAATCAATATGTTAAAGGATTTAAACCAATAATTTTCAGATGAAGAAATTAAAGCTATCTATAGCTATATCAAAAAAATTCTCTAAATCACTGTTGATAAGATAAATGTGAATTAAAACAACTTTGAGGTACCATTTCACACCTGTCAGATTGTTTAAAATGACAGAAAAGGAAAAATGAACAATTTTGGAAGGGATGAATGAAAACTGGTATACTAATGGATTATTGGCAGAGTTGGGAAGTCATCCAACCTTCTGGAAAGTATTTTGCAACTATGCAATGGAATATAAAACTGAGTATAACCTTTTATTGATCAATACCACTACTAGGTATGTATCTCAAAGAGATCATAAAAAAGGAAAACCACCCCTATGAAAAAAATATTTGTAGCAACTCTTTGTGCTGGCAAAGAATAAGAAATTGTGAGAGGATACCCATTAATTGGGGAATGTTTGAACAAGTGATGGTTTATGAATATAATGGAATTCTATTTTGCTATAAAAATTGATGAGCAGGTAAATTTCATAAAAACCTTAAAAGACTTACATGAACTGATGCTGGGTGTAAGGAATAGAATGAGGCGTACTTGTTCACAGTAGCAGCAACATTGTGTGATGATTGTCAAAGACAGCTTTTCTCAAAAATCTCAAAGACATTTGCAAAATGCTTCTTGTAGAAAAATGCCATTCACTTGCAGAGAATGAATAATGTAATTTCAATGCACTTCAATGCACACTTTTTCACTTGTGTTTTTGTGTTGTTTTATTTCTCTTGGTTTTTCATTTTTGTTCTAACTCCTCTTTCATAATATGATTAATATAGAAATGTGTTTAACACCTTTGTACATGTATAGTTTATATCAAATTTCTTGTTTTGGGGAGAATAAAGGGAATGGAAGAACTGAGAAAAATTTGGTACTCAATATTTTACAAAAATGAAAGAAGAATATCATCTTTGTATGTTACTATTAAGACAAAAATTATGAAATTAAGAAATTAAATGATAATATGATGATTATAAAGATGCATTGAAATAACTATTTTATCTTGTGTAGTGCGAAATAAACAGAACCAAGAAAACATATCTAATAAAAGTAGGAAGAACAAAAAATGTTTATAAAAAATCAAAACTGAATGTTATGAAATTGTGATAAAAGACAATGATCATGACTCCCATAAAACAAATATAAGAATATATGTCTAATATACCCGTTTGCAGAGAGGGTAGGTATAGATATGCTGTACATTGCACTTATTTTCAGAGTTTTTTATTTTTATGTATTACCATGTTGTTTATTAACATTCTGACCAGTGTGCTGTGAACAAACAAATCAAAAGACTGAAAGAAAAAAATACATAGTTCTCAGAAATATTGCAAGGATTAGATTGCACCCAGTGTGTTAAAGTTCAATATAATCTCTTTTTCTTCTAATTTAAATTTATTTTTATTAAAGATACTATTTGAGTTTTACATTTTCCCCCAGTTTTGCTTCCCTCCCCTCTCCCCCCAACAGAGAGCACTCTGTCAGTCTTTACTTTGTTTCCATGTTGTACCTTGATTCAAATTGGGTATGATGAGAGAGAAATCATATCCTTAAAGAGAAGAGAAGTCTAAGAGGCAACAAGATCAGACAATAAGCTATCTGTTTTTTTCCCTAAATTAAAGGGAATAGTATTTGCACTTTGTTCAAACTCCACAGCTCCTTATCTGGATACAGATGGTACTCTCATTTGCAGACAGCCCAAACTTGTTCCTAATTGTTGCACTGATGGAATGAGCAAGTCCTTCAAGGTTGAGCATCACTCCCATGTTGCTGTTAGGGTGTATGGTGTTTTTCTGGTTCTGCTCCTCTCACTCAGCATCAGTTCATGCAAATCCCTCCAGGTTTCCCTGAAATCCTGTCCCTCCTGGTTTCTAAAAGAACAGTAGTGTTCCATGACATACATATACCACAGTTTGCTAAGCCATTCCCCAATTGAAGGACATTTACTGGATTTCCAATTCTTTGCCACCACAAACAGGAGTACTATAAAAATTTTTGTACAAGTAATGTTTTTACCCTTTTTCCTCATCTCTTCAGGGTATAGACCCAGTAGCGGTATTGCTGGGTCAAATGGTATGCACATTTTTGTTGACCTTTGGGCATAGTTCCAAATAGCTCTCCAGAAGGGTTGGATGAGTTCACAGCTCCACCAACAGTGTAATAGTGTCCCAGATTTCCCACATCCCTTCCAACAATGATCATTATCCTTCCTGGTCATACTGGCCAATCTGAGAGGTGTGAGGTGGTGCCTCAGAGAAGCTTTAATTTGCATTTCTCTAATAATTAATGATTTAGAGCATTTTTTTGATATGGCTATAGATTACTTTGATCTCCTCATCTGTAAATTGCCTTTGCATATCCTTTGACCATTTGTCAATTGGGGAGTGGCTTTTTGTTTTAAAAATATGACTCAGTTCTCTGTATATTTTAGAAATGAGTCCTTTGTCAGAATCATTAGTTGTAAAGATTGTTTCCCAATTTACTACTTTTCTTTTGATCTTGATTACATTGGTTTTATCTGTGCAAAAACATTTTAATTTAATATAATCAAAATCATCTAATTGGATTTTGGTGATGTTCTCCAACTCTTCCTTAGTCATAAACTGTTCCCCTTTCCATAGATCTGACAGGCAGACTAGTCCTTGATCTTCTAATTTGCTTATAGTATTGTTTTTTATGTCTATGTCCTGTAACCATTTGGATCTTATCTTGGTAAAGGGTGTGAGGTGTTGGTCTAATCTAAGTTTCTTCCATACTAACTTCCAATTATCCCAGCAGTTTTTATCAAAGAGGGAGTTTTTATCCCAATAGCCAGACTCTCTGTGTTTATCAAACAGCAGCTTACTATAATCATCTCCTGCTTTTACACCTAGTCTATTCCACTGGTCCATCACTCTATTTCTTAACCAATACCAAACAGTTTTGATGACTGATGCTTTATAATATAATTTTATTATTTTTTATTATTTATTTTGAACAGTTTTTATTTTCTGTCTTTTTATCTTAAAAAGAGAACTTATTGCATGGGAAGATTTTTAAGACAAGGATACAGGGGAAATATTGTAAAACATTCAAAATATATAAATAATAACATCTTCGAAAGAAATGGATAATTTGAGGAAGAGTAATTTCAGTAAAAGGTAAATCTTTATTCAAATTATAAACACTTAAGAGATGAGAAGCAAGGATAGAGGCATTAATTCTCAAGCTTAGTAATAAAAAGAAGAAATATATGTAATGATAACTAATGAAGTAGATAAAACAAGTGAGAGTTTTTTGAGATTTGAGGAGACGGGTAAATTTTGGGTAATTGAGAAGTAGAAAGTATAAAGTGAGAGAATAAAGATAAGTGATTTGTGGAGATAATAGAAAGGGTAATTCTCTAGTGAAGACAGGATGCAAAGAGATTATAAATATATATATATATATATATATATATATATATATATATATATATATATATATATATGAGAAGTCTGTCAAGGTTATCTTTTTCCTATGAAAGAGGAGAAAGGAGGAAATAGTGGCAGAAGGTGAGTGATGTGAGCTGAGAAGAAAAAGAGAATAGGGAGCTCTCAGTGGAAGAACGATTTTTTTTCCTTCAATGAAATATGAGGCAAAGATATTATCTAAAGAGTAAAGAAAGGGGAACAATAGAAAAATTGAGAAGAGAGGAAAAAGTTTGCAAATGCTGTTGTGATGAGTTGGATAGTTGTTATTGCTCTTTTGTCCATTTTAAAGAAGAGTATGTCATCAGGGAGATAATGACAAGACAAGGACATGAATTGAATTTGAGTGAGGGTGTGTTGTGCTAAGTCACTAGTCTCAGTTTCTTCTCCATCTGGATCCAGTGGCAGATATGAATCAGGATGAGTGGAGATCCTGTGCTCATTTGTGGATGCTTTGGTTACACATCTTCCCTTTCCCCCTTCCCTCTTTCCTTTCTCTGGGTATGCAATATTGGCTACTGGGAGCTTCAGTGTGAGGTTTGAGTTGGGGGGTAGGGTTAGAAAGGATGGTCGAAACTTATGGATTCTCTAAGAGGTGTCACTGGATGATAATTCAATTCACCAAAGGAAGGAACAATTGGATTCCAGGCCATCAAAGTTAAGTGACTTACCCAAGGTCACATAGGTAAGGAAGAATCAAGTATCTGAGGTTGGATTTGAACTTCAGTCCTCCTGACTTCAAGGCTATTACTCTATCCACTATATGTCAGTTGCCTAATTCTGACTTTAGACATTCACTAGCTGGGCAAGTCACTTAATCTTGCTTCCTTTTAAGTAACATGAACTGGATAAGAAAATGGCAAAATACTCTAGATACTGGAGATTATTCTGAGGATAAAATTATTGTTGTCTCAAAAAAGGTGAAGTAAAATGAATAGGAGATAGAATATTGAGATAAGTTAAAGGAATTTTAGTTTTCATTGTTTGAATTCTCTGGCCACATTTTCATTTTCTGCAAAATTAAATAATTGTAAAAATAATGTCCTTTCCAACTAGAGATTTATGAGTGGGTCTGAAGGATAGGGGAAAGAGATGCTGTCCAGATTTCAATTGGATGTTTTTTTTACTTTGAAAAATATCATTTAATATTTTCCCTTTTAAAAGCATTCTTTTAGTCCTCTTCAGATGTAATCTTTTAGTTCTTTAGAAAAAGCTGATATGATGTATTTCAGTCTTTCAACACAAGGACAGATTAGTTTTTAAACAATGCTGCACAAAATTTCCTATAAAAAGAATTACTATGATATTTCCAGAATTTCTTATCCATGTACACATCTATGTAGTTATCTACACACTCAATATCCAACCCCCAGCCCACCCCTCCACCCAGGTTGAAACTATAATCCCTCACTCTAGTTTCCACCAGATGGCATTGCCATCTTGCAATTCAAAGGTAAGCAACTTAGTATAAAACAACTGAATATTCTGACTATACCAACTATACTCTTGACATTGGTGAATCGAATTATCATCCAACGACACCTCTTAGAGAATCCATAAGTTTCCAACATCCTAACCCCCAATTCAAATCTCACACTGAAACCCCCAGTAGCCAATATTGCATACTCAGGGAAAGGAAAGAGGGAAGGGGGAAAAGAGAAGATGGGTAACCAAAGCATTTCTAATGAACATAGGAAAATTTTCGTCAGTGTAAGACAAAATAGGATTTTTCAGAATGAGTTTTCTTAAAAGAAGAAAAATATATATTTTTGAATAAAGAGAAAGGGAGAAATTGGTCAATTTAGCAAAATAGCCTAGAGCTAGAAATCTTCTCTAAGATTAGAGAAGAAAAGATGGGAAAGTGAGGTTAATTAGAAAACAGCAAGGAAAGCTGAGAACCAACAAAAAATAATAAGCCAGGATTAAGTTCAGTGACTTCTATGCAAACTTCTCAAGGTTGTCTAGACAACTGAAATTGGGAACAGATATTATATACTTATGTAGGAACCAATCTTTGGGCATATGTGTTGAAGTAGGAAAATATTAGGTTCTGGATAATAAATATTATTAATTAATAATATTAACATTATCATTGTACTCTAAAAAAAGAAACTTTACAGAATTTTTAAAATTATTTTTCCATCACATTAGCAGAAATAAACCCATTATAAAGCTTTTTTTTCTAGGTGAGGTTGCTTTTTTCTTAAAGGGGAAAATATGACTGATTTCCTCTTGTTCTGCTTTCCTCTTTAGTGAAATTCAATCATTTTAATTAACAATGAGAGTCAGATATTAACAAATAATCTTAACTCATAGTCAAGAAGATATCATAGGTGATGAAGTAGAATGAGTGATAGTTTTGAGTCAGAAAGACTATGAGTTCAAATCTGGGCTAAGACATTGACTAGCTATGTGACCCTGGGCAATGCATTTAATATGTTTACCTGTGTTTCATCATCTGTAAAACGAACTGGAGAAGGAAGTGGCAAGCCACCTATTTAATATTTTTGCCAAGAAAACTACAAGATGTGCCATGAAGAGTTGGATACAATTGAAAAATAACTACAACAGCATTGAAAAGACCCTGTAAGTATTATAATTTTCTAGGATTTTGAACAGGAAGAGACTTTCAAAATCAGGCCATTAATTACATTTATTTTCCAAGATAAGGAAAGTATGCTCTAGCTTCAAATGAGGAGTAAATTGAAGAACTCAAGGAAGACTTCAAGATGTGTGCATTTAGAGGGTTAATAAATTTATTTACCCTGGAAATCTAAGTCACATTTCTAGTTCACAGAACAAGTCAAAATGAGTAGATTGATTTTCACTCAAGTTCCTAACAAATCTAGTGCTTGGCTACTGGCAGAGACCTTTGGCAAAAACTTATAGAAGTGTCTAAAAAGTAAAGTGTGAATCACTGGAAATGGGAACTCTGTCAAAATAGGGGAATTAAGTTCATTAAAGGTGTGGTAGCTTAATTTACTCTGCCAGCACGTAATGATTAGGGCTGGGCAATAAATACTCAGCTAATGCAAACCCACCCAAACTTGGCAGAGTGAACACCCCTTAACCAAACCCAACCTTTTTGGCTTCATCTTCAGGTTAAATTTACTTAAATTAGTCCAAATTGGGTTTGGACTGTGTGCCTTTCTTGTCTTCAAGATCAGACTGTTTTGTATCAACAACACAGGAGCAGACAAGGCTCTTTGGGACAGTAACATTTCTTACACTATATCATGCCTGACATTCGTAATGGGAAGAAACAGCCTTGGGAGATCCAGAACCTAGGATTTTGTAGGAAACACTACCAAAGCCTTGTGACATTATTCTTGGTGCCTGGAAGTATGAGTTTCAGAAACACTCACTTAAACTCTCAACCTCTTGATCAGAACATGAACAAGTTTCTTTAGATAAAAATAAAATATATAAAAAAGCTAAGTGACTAAGCAAGGCTATTTGTAGGACCTATGAAATCATACTATTTGTGGTTGAAGACTATTTCAAGTAGGACATGACCAGGACCCACCCCACAAACATATAGAACTTACTTAAATTTTAAGTGAGGTGTAAAGGCACATGACAAAATTTAAAAGTATGAGGCACCTAGGTAAGCTAATGGATAAAGATTGAACTTGGAGTCGACAAGAATCCAAATCTTGCTTTAATTCTTATGTTACTCTAGGTAAGTCACTTAACTTTCCTCAGCCTCAAGTTTCCTCATTTTTAAAATGGGAATAAAAGCATCTACATTACAAAGTGGTTTTGAGGATCAAATGAGCAAATTGTTTGGAAACTTTAAAGGATGATATATGACTGGCAACTATTACTCTTTAAAGAGGAAAAATAATTTTAGACTTAATAAAATTAAATCTTTTCTAACAGTGATATCTAATACCATTCTTCTCATTTTAGCAAACACGTGTCAAATCTTCTTATCCCTTATTAATTACCCCATTTCTGATATATTATACTTGTTCCCTAAAAATTCTGTCCCTCTTTTTCCTCTGATTTATTAAGTAAAGCAACTGAACAGATCTTTTCATAACTAGGACAGAGAAATAAATGGGTTTTTTATGACATCAAAATGCAGGAATTGACTCAGTTGAAACAAAATGGATTCTGCTTCAGCTCCTTACTTAACTTTCTGAGTATTTTTTCTGTTTCAAGTGTTTTTCCTATTAACAACCTGCTATTGGGTTCTGATTTCAAATTCATTTTGCTATTCTCTCATATTTTATTAGTGAGTTCATTCCATTCACATTCATAGTTATGATTGCTAGCTATGTTTTTCCATTTATTCTATTCCTTTATACTTTTTTTCTTCTTCTCCCCATACCCTCTTGAGGAGAGTTTTACTTTTTATTATTGCTTCACTTTTTCTTTCCCTTTAGCTCTCTGCTTTTTCCTTTTTCCTCCTCCTTTCCTTTTTCTTTCCTAATTCCTTCCTAATTCTCTCCTCTCTTGGTGCATGCATCTTCTCTTCCCTTCTATTCTTCTGAGATCATTCCAACATAATAAGAATTACATCCAAGTTGGATATCTGATCAGATTCCCTCTAAGATCTCTGGAAATAGGTTAGAGGTATTATCTCCTTGAGTAAGGATGTAAAAAGAAAATTTTAATCTTATTTAATGTTTTATGATTTTTAACATTTATTCTTTTTTTATGTTCTCTTGAATCCTATGTTTGAATGTCAAATTTTCAACTCAGCACTGGTCTTTTCATCAGGAATATTTGAAAGTTGTCTATTTCAATTAAAAAGTCCACCCACCCCCCCATCAAAGAACTGTACTCAGTTTTGTCAAGAAGGTTATTATTGATTGGAAGTCTAGATTCTTTGACTTGAAGAATATCATATTCTAAATTCTCTATTTCTGTATATTAGTGGCTGCTAAATTTTGGTTGTCTTAATTTTTTCACTATACCTGAATGCTGGTCTCTTGTTTTATTATTCCCTTGCCTGGGCAGCTTTGGATTCAGGCTATATTTTTTCTGGGAGTTTTCAGTTTGGAATTTATTTCAAGGGGAAACAGGTGGGTTGTACTTTGTCCTCTCACATATCTTGGCAGGTTTATTTTATTTCTAAAAATATAATGCTTAGTATATTTTTGATGTTGCTTCTGTTCTTGACTTTTAGTTATTATGAAGTCTTATTTTTTTAAATCTACTTACTAGGTCAATTGCTTTTCCTATAATATATTTCATATAATCTGTTTGTTTATTCATTCCTTTTGCTTGATGACATCTTTGTGTCTTCTTGAGTCATTAGTTTTTCTTTAACCAATTCTAATTTTGAAAGATTTGCTTCCTTTGGTAAGTTTTTGTATCTCTTTTGTCAGACTATTAATTCTTTTTTTATCAAGTTTTTAATTCTGCTTTTAAGCAGAATTAACTCTTCTAGATTAGGGAGAGCGCTTATGGTAAATCTGCATTTTTTGAGGCTTAACTTACAGATATTTTCCTTTCATTATATTCTGTCTTTTGCCTTGGAGCTTCCTGTCACCATAGTAACATTTTATGATTTTTGGTTTGCTTTTCTTTTTTGTCATTTATTCATTCATTCAGTTTACTTCTTGATTTTGTACATTATCTTAATGCTAGTTCTACATACTTCAGGAGACAGTAAGGTATATTTGTCTCAAAATTTATATATTCATATGAATATAAACATAAACATATGTATATACATACACACATATAAACACACACATAAAAGTAACTATATGAATAGGGGAATAATTTATGACCAAATAAGAGACAAAGAGTTTCTCAGTACAAAATATGGGGAATTTTGATTCCATAACAGAAGAAAAGTTTTGTTTATAAAAACTAAAATTAAAATAAAATAAGGAAATCAATTTAAAGACATTTTTGGCAAATTTCTCTAAGAAATATAGGATATTGAGTCAATTTTCAAGAAAAGCCACCTCCCAATTGATAAAAGCCAAAAGATATGAATAGACAGTTTTCAGAGGAAGATATCTAGTTGGCAAAAGTCATGTTGAAAAAAAATAACTCTCTCGTACCAAGTTATACTTCTCAGATTGGTTAATATGACAGAAAAGGGAAATGATCAATGTTGGAGGGGATGTGGGGAATACTGGGACACTAAATCTCTGTTAGAGTTATAAACTGATCTAACCATTCTGGAGAGCAATTTGGAATTATGAGCAAATGTCTATAAAACTGTACATATTCTTTGATCCAATAATGCTCCAATTAGGTCTGTATCCCAAGAGATCATATAAAAAAAGAAAAATACTCAGATGTGCAAAAATATTCACAGAAGCTCCTTTTTTGTAGTAGCAAAGAATTAGAAATTAAGGTGATACTCATCTATTGGAGAATGACTGAACAATTGGTATGTGTTATAAATATAATAGAAATGGTGAGCAGCTGCTTATCAGAAAAATCTGAAAAGACTTATATGAACTGATGCTGAGTGAAGCAAATAGAATTTGGAAAACATTGCACATAGTAACAACAACATTGTACAGTAAGCAACTATGATACTCCTAGATTTATGATGGAAAATGCCATTCACATCCAGAGAAAAATTTATGGAGTCTGAATGAAATGCAGAAAAAAAGCATCCAATTTTCACTTTTTAAATATTTTTTTCTCTTTTTTCCCCCCTTTTTACTCTTCTTTAACAACACGATTAATTTGGAAATTTTTGTAACATGATTGTACATGCATAACCTATATCAGATTACTTGCTATCTTGAGGGGGGGGGGAAACATTTCAAAAATAAATGTTGAAAATTATATTAACATAACATTTTAAAAAACATTTTAAAAAATAAAATGCTTTTAATTACTAATAATTAGAGCAATACCATATCCAAAAAACTTTAAAGCATCACCCTCATGCCTATCAGACTGTATAAAATTGACTAAAAAAAGATAAATGCCAGAGGGCTATGGAAAAAATAGAACACATTGTTAGTGGAGCTGTGAGCTAGTCCAAGCAATTTAGAAAGCAATATGGAACTGTGCCCCTAAAACTATTAAACTGTAGTTTTTCTTTGATCCAGCAATGCTGTTACCATTTGTATATTCCAATAGGTCAAATAAAGAGGGAAAACATCATATGTACAAGAATATTTATAGGTGCTTTCTTTAAAGTGGCAAAGAATTTAAAATTTGAAAGGATATCCACAAATTTCATAATATCTGAACAAGTCATGCTTTATGAATACAATTGAATGCTATTATGCTGTAAGAAATGAAGAAGGGAACTTGAGGAGACTTGTGTGAACTGATTCAAACTGAAGTGAGCAGAACCAAGAGAAATGTATGTGTGCAGATATGATATATATATATGTGATATGTACATGTGGGGGGGGTGGAGAGACCAGGAGAGACAGAGAAGTATATATACAGTATTTTATGTGGAAATATTATGAAGATAACTTTGAAAAATTTACTAAGAATAACATAACTACACCAACTCCAGGGAATTAATGACAAAATGTAAGTATGTCAGTCCAGTTGAAGATATAAGTTCAGATGTAAATTGAAACATATTTCCATTTTTCTTTCTTTCTCATGACTAATGTGAGGATTTATTCTGCATTATTATATACATTTGTAACCCATTTTATTTTACTTGCCTTCTCAATGGTTCAGGCATAGGGAAGGAGAAGGTAGGGAATTCAGAACTATTGAAAATAATTAAACTTTGAAGTTGAAAATATTTTAAATTATGACTTTTAAAGTTTACAGTTTTTTTGTTACATACTCACAATACATGCATTTCTTCAAAAGTATATTTAGTCCCCATATTAGAAAGAAGAGTTTAAATGATTGGGTGCATTGTTAATTATAGCATCTGTGATCCAATAGAGCAGGGTATTCTATATCTTACTCTATTGATTGTACATTAATAGATTGTTTCACATCCATTATGAAGTTGATTTGAAGGCACATTTTTATGTTGATTACCCTAAGTCCCCAAATTGTTGGTTAAAAGTTTCATCTGAAGAATTTCCTAGAAAAACATGGTGGGTGTGGTCGTTTGCTTTGCCATTCATATTCCTCAGTTGTACTGTCTTGTTCTTATAATCAGTATAGCCAAAGTAAAGTGACACTTTCACATTAAACTTCAAGATATTGAATCTCACATTGAAAAAAAATGCATTCTATTTCAAGTTGTCTTCCTTGTTGCAAAGTTCAATTGTTTCATTTGTTTGCTAATAGAATGCGCACTCTTGAAGAGGAAAAAAAGGCATAATGCTTGAATCCTCTGCTAAAGCTATGGCTACATAGTTGTTTCTAAGTCAATAGAAATCACAGCTTTTTAAAAAAAGTTATTCTTGATTATGGGAAGAAAGGAGGTAGGGAAATATTCATGGCTAGTTTTATGTTAGAAATAACTGTGATTTTTTTTTTTCTTTATTAAAGTTTGGCTGCATGCAACCAATTAGAAGGCTGGTTGGCTTGGTTCTTCTCCTTATTTATCGAAGAAGACCAAAATGGCATTACAATGTTTGAGACAAGTTAAAGTGTATCCTTCCTGCAGCTGATCAGACCAATATGAGCTCAGAATATTCTACCTCAGGTTGAACACAAATAGTCCTTATGAACACATGAGGTGGATAGGCTAAACTTACTTACATCGTATTTCTTTTCAGCTGCTTCAATTCTGCCTTCCTCATAGAGTGTAACACCCTCACTGATGAGGGCATGCCATCCTGGGTGGTCCTGTGCCAGTGTCTCCAAAGCTGTACAATCAGTTCTAAAATTATTCAATGAGACCTTCAGTATTGCTTCTTCTGATCTCCTTGTGATCACTTGCCCTGTGTGAGTTCTCTATAAAATAGTTTTTATTGGCAAGTGTACATCTGCCATTCTAACAACATGTTCAGCCCATAGTAGTTGCACTCTCTGTAGTAATGTTAGAATTCTAGGCAATTTAGTTCAAGAAAGGACTTCAGTGACTGATATCTTCTCCTGCCAGGTGATCTTCAGAATCTTCCTAAGACAATTTAAATAGAAGTGATTAAATTTCATGGCATTGTGCTGGTAGACTGTCCTGGTTTCACAAGCATATAGAAATGAGATCAATACAATGACTCTATAGACCTTCAGTATGGTATTCAGTCTAATATCTCTTCTTTCCCATACTTTCTAAGTCTCCCAAATACTGAGTTAGTTCTGGCAATGCAAGTGCCAACCTAATTGTCAACATGTACCTCCTTGGAAAGGACACTGCCAAGGTAAGTAAACTTACAGTTCTGCATTACTAAAAACTTTTCCATTTTCTATAAGCAATGGTTCCACATATGGATAGTATGTTGCAGACTGGTGGAGCACCTGTATTTTCTTGGTATTAATTATTAGACCAAAATTAACACAAGCAGCAGAGAACATGTCTATACTTTGTTGCATCTCAGGTTCAGAGGCTGCATTGAGTGCACAACCATCTTCAAATAGCAGATCATACACGAACACTCCCTCCACTTTGGTCTTGGCTTGTAGTCTTTTCAAGTTATCAGTGTGGTAGCTGACCTTGAAGGCATTTGATAACATGGCTGAAACCATCATGTTAATAAATATGGGAGCAAGGACACATCCTTGTTTTTACTCCATTGGTGACAGGGAAATCTCAAGAACATCATCCACTATCCATAACCCAGGCATGCACATTGTCATGAAATTGACATTCTATACTGATGAGTTTCTCTGGGCAACCAAATTTTGACATAATTTTCCTAAATCTTTATGACTGATGGTATCAAAGGCTTTGGTCAGATCTACAAATTTGGTATACAGACCTCTGTTCTATTCCTGGTATTTTTCCTGGAGTTGTCAGTCAGCAAACACCATATTGATTATTCTTCAACCCTTCCTGAAGCCACACTGGTTCTCAGGACAAGATCAGCCTAATGAGAAGGATTCTGGCAAGAATCTTACCAGTAGTGACTAAAAGAGAAATTCTTCTGTTATTATTACAGGACAATCTTTACGTTTATAGAGATGGATGATGGAGGCATCTTTGAATTCTTGGGGGAAAAATCTCTTCATGCCATGTAACCTGGAAAATTTCAGTCAGTTTCTGGATGAGCAATGGACCCCCAACCTTGATGTCCGCAGCTGGAATAGAATTAGCATCAGGCACTTTGTCATTTGAAAGGAGTCTAATGGTATCTAATGGTATTCAAAACCTCTTCTTCAGTTCAAACTTCAGCTAGTGACTGAATGACATCAGCTTGAGGTAGGCGGTCAATGGCTTCAGCATTGATTGATGATAATCTGTTAAGTATACTAGGAAAGTGTTCAGCCCATTTCTCTAGGATCAAGTCCTTATTATTATTATCATTGTGGGATCCATCAGCACCGAGTAGCTTATAAGCAACAGTCAATTGAATACAGAAGTCAGAGCCAAAAAGACCTGGATTTGAGTATTATCTCTATACCTGTAAGGTATGGGACAAGAACCATGAATCTGTTTTCTCAAATGCAAAATGGGAATATGGTTTATATAGTTTTTACTTGCAAAGTTAATTTGTGTGACTCAAGTTATATATTATAAGTAAAGTACTTTACAAATATTTAAGAGCTACATAAGTATCCATTATAATTATTTTAGTTGTATCATTATCACTAAGTTGGCCATGATGAGTAAATTTATATGGTGCCTTATGAAGCCAAATTATGCTAAATGGTATTTCCTAGAAATAAGTGGAATGTTTCTCATAGAGTGGAAATTTTTTGGAAGATTCTTTTGAGGTGTGAGTGACGAAAGAGAAACAAAAGATTTCAAAATGGGGATAAAGTAAAAGACAAAAAGAAAAAAGAATTTTATAGGATATGTGATAGATATGGTTGTGATTTTGTGATTGTTGAGAGAGAGAGAGAGAGAGAGAGAGAGAGAGAGAGAGAGAGAGAGCTAATAATGAGAACTGTTTTGATTTTATTGGCAAGAAGGAGTTTTTATAACCTTTAACTAGAAGCTTCAGGCCTTGGCATTGCCAGAGGATTCACTCCAATGCATTTGCCATTTAAGATGAAGAAAAGTAAGCAGAATAGGGAGGGAGGTAAATGACATGAGGAGGTTGTAAAAAGCTTGGTTGAGAAACTTGGGGTGGGGAAGAAGAGATGGTATGGCTGGCTCCTTTATAAAAATAATGAAAAAAAAGTAATGCTTTTAAAATCATCAGACAAGAATTTTCCATGTCTTTTCTCTTATTTCCGAGACAAATCAGTCAGTGACTTCTCTTGTTGACAATGATTTTACTTTTGTTCTCTCTCTCTCTCTCTTTCTCTCTCTCTCTCTCTCTCTCTTTCTCTCTCCTTTTGTTTTCTAGGAAACTATAACCGGCTTATTCTCTAGTCATTTCATAATTTTTCTTCTAAAATATTTGTATGATTTTCTACGATGAGACAAACCATGATGCTGAAAGTCTCAGAAATGTCAGGAATTAATTTCAAGTTTTCTTGTGTTGGTAGTGCATATGTCAAAAGGATTGTCAAATGTGTTTAATGAAGGTGTATTTATTACCATGAATTCTAAAATCTTCTGTTCTTCACCTTTCCTAACCATTTGTTAATACATTGAATGTCACTGACTGGGGTCATTTGCTTGTTGAAGTAATGATGAAACCTCTTAAAGGTTTTGATTCACAAAGGAATTCAGAGATATTTACTAAGAATTTTCATATTAAAAATATAATGTACGTGAAAATTTTGAATTATATATTATAATTATATTATAGTATATTATAATTATATTATAAATATTTATAACATTATAATATAATATATTATAATTTAGGGTTTTCATTTGACTATTTGCATAAAGGAGTCATATTACTGCCACCTCAGTAAAAAACTACCAATGAATTTTAAGAAAAATATTGTAATGTAATTATATTTGTTACTTCTTATAGAAAGCAAAAATATAATCCTTTAAAACTTGCTAAGCACTTTACATATATATTACTTCATTTTATCCTCCAAGGAGCCCTGTGAGGCAAACACTATTATTTTTAATTTTTTTAAATTTATGTAAGGCAGGGGTTAAACGAATTGCCCAAGATCACACAACTAGGCAATTATTAAGTGTCTGAGGCCAGATTTGAAATTAGGTCCTCCTAACTCCTGGTCAGGTGCTCTATCCACTGTGCCACCTAGCTGCTCCCAAAGTAGATGCTAGTATAATCCATCCATAGATGAGAACACTGAGGCAGAGAGTTGTTAAGTGACTTGATCAGAGTAATGCAAATTAAAACAATGAGGTTTCACCTCATACCTATCAGATTGGCCAAGATGAGAAAAAGGGAAAATTACTAATGTTGGGGAGGTTGTGGGAGAATTGGGTCATTGATATATTGCTGGTGGAGTTATGAATGGATTCAACATTTCCAGAGAGCAACATGGAACTATGCCCCAAAAGCAATAAAACTGTTCATACCCTTTGCCTCAGCAATTCCAATTTTGGGTCTATATCCAGAAGAAATTATATAAAAAAGGGAAAGGTCCCACATTCATAGCAGCTCTTTTTGTAGTGGCAAAGAATTGGAAATTGAGGGGATGTGCATCAACTGGGGAATGGCTAAACAAATTATGGGACATGAATACTATGGAATACTATTATTCTATAAGAAACCATAAATGGTTGGACTCTGGAGAAGGATAGAATCACTTACAGATCTGATGCTGAGCATAGGAAGCAGAAGCAAGAGAACAATGTACACAACATCAACAACAACATTATGAGATCAACAACCTTGATGGAAGTAGCTCCTTTCAGCAGTTCATTGAGCTAGAATAGCTATTAGACTGGCTATAGACTATATCTTCCCCACCCAGAGGAAGAAAAACAAAAAGAAACAAAACTTACAAAAAACCCCTTTCATAATCTGATGAACACTTTATAAGAATTATTTCTTTTGTATCTCTTTCCTTTAATCCTAATTCCTCATACAGAAAATAACTAATCTGTAATCATGTTTATTGCAAATCTATATGTACAATATTAACCTTACTATTTCACCACCACCTCTGATGGGAGGTAGTTGAGAAGGAAGAGTGGAAGGAAATTTTGTAACTTCAAAATATAAATATGCATATGGATGAATGTTGAACAACTTTCATGTATTTGGAAAAATAAATCATCAATAAAAAATTCTTTCTTCTACTCATATCTTCAACTTTAGATTCTGCAGTGGAACTTTGTGCTAGAATCAAGATCTGCCCCTGTGGTTTTCATAGTTGGATATCTTGCTGAAGTTGGTTGCCATTGAAAAGGAGTGGAGGATGCTTCTCTACATAAGTCCAGATGCTTCTCTGCAACATTACTGGATGTGGGTATTTGACTCCAATGTCACCTCTCTTTCTCAACCTTGGCTTAAGGCCTGGAATTGGATCAAGAACTAAAATCACACCCTATCCATTACCAGTCAGGGTTTTGGTCCTATTTCCTCTGCTTCCTAACTGAGATGTCTACAGGCTTAAGGTATCCTGCTGAAGTTCTCTGCATTCTTACTCATTCTTTTTTTGTAACATGGTTCTCTTTATCTTTCCTGTGGTGTTGCTCATGGACGTTAGTTTTGGTGAAGCGTTTCTTGTCTTCATCTTTGCTAGAATTTCCAACTTAATATTTTTCTTAAAAATTATCAGTGATTTTTTACTTAGGTGGCAATAATATGACTCCTTTATGTAAATAGTCAAATGAAAAGCCTAAATAATGTCTCTACTCTGGACTTAAAAAATTTGCACAGTTGAAAAAAATGGCATATCTGAATTCATTACATTTTTATAATGCTTATAGATATTATATGTTTAAAAAATTCTGTTCTTTCTTATTGCTTCTATGCCTTCTTCCTTCCACCCTAACACCCAGTATAATCCAATGAACAGAGGATAACCCTCAAACTAGATATGTGGGTCTCCCTTGACCTTCAACTGATCAGTCTGTCTTCACTTAAACTCTATGGGGATTTTCCAGCATAAAACAAACAGAAAAATCCTATATGTTTTTACGACCCATTCACTAGGTCCTCAAATGCCTTCTCACTGGCTTTCTGACAACACTGTCTGAAGTCTGTTCACTGCAGAGTCCCTGAATTTTATGTAGTGTTAGGGCCATTAGAGAACATTTAGGAGTGGGAATGGTTAAAGAAACAAGGGGTTCCTTTCCAAAAATGCTCCAGTGAGGCTCCAAGAGGACCACTGCACAGAAATGCTGGATCCCCCACACCTACCCTTCAGGGGCAAAAGAAAACAGGCTGTCATTATTAGCCTTTTTCTAAGAGCTCACAATGTAACATCATAGCTAAATTCAGTCAGAGACAGGTCAAGCAACAAAAACCAGGAGCCAAGGCAGTCTAGTCGACTCTGAAATTTGATTCAGACTCCAGATTATGAATAGATTTAGCTAGTCCACCAAATGAAAATGTAGATTTTGGCACTATGTGAATTTTTTTAGGGGGGGGTGGTTATGCTATATGTGGAGTCCCTATATACACTAAGGGGATTTGAGAAAGAGCTTTTTATATTATATAACTAGTTTGTATTTAGATATATAAATATGCAAATATATTTTATGTGTGTGTGTAGACAGTGAGATATTAATCCTAAAATGTCAAAACAATTTTTAAAAGGAAAACATTTAGAAACAACATCCCAATCTATTTAATGTGTCTTAGACAGATTATCAAAGAATTATTTTTAACATTCTGAATTATGAGGTCAAGCAAGACCTGAATTAATAGCCAAGCAGTACTGATGAGAAGTTTACACTTTGTTTCAGTCCAATTCTTGGTGTGCTGGTAATGTGACAAGATATTCAATTTCTAAGAAAGAATGTTAACATAGCAAGAATGAGAAACCGAATTGCAAATCATCCTAAAATTTCTATTTCCCTTCTCATTCCTAGAAAGGCTGATGAAGTGGTCTCTTGACCCATAAATGACCAGGTTCTATTTCTTTAATATTGCTCTTAGCTCAGCCATTGTAATGTCAATCTTTCTCATTTGTTAATTTAATAAGCCTTATATGAGATACCCTGCCAACTGGATAGGATACTAATGAGGAATACAGACTTCACAGAGAAAGAGTCTTTTGCTATAAGGAGCATTCATTTATTCATTCATTCAATCACACATTCATTTATTCATTCTTTAATAAACATACTTAATATGCTTTCTGGTCAGGTAGGGAGGCTACTGCTAAACATGACTTGCCCATTATTAGATGCCTACTACATGACAGATGTTATGCTAATTTTTCAGGATGAAACAATGAAACAATTTCTGTTCTCAATTAGTTTTCATTTCAATGAATTGCACATGCAAATAATTCAGTTAAAATTATATATGAAATAAATACAAAGAAATTGATGCAGTACTAAATTTGATCATAAAAAAATAACATTCAGTAAGAAGCAGCACTTGAGCCCAATCTAAAAGGGAATTGGGTGCAGAACAAATAAATTTTAGTTTGGGTGGAGAGTTTTTGTAAAAGCACAAAAGCTTAAAAAAAAAAGAAAATAAAAGGCAGTGGCATACAATTGGAATGCAGAGATGAGGAAACAGAGTGGATTCATCCTGATTATATTACTTAAATCCAGAATTTCTTTTTTCAGTGCATTGCTCTTCCCATCAACCTCATATTGCCTCTCCAATATGGAGGTTGCAAGTATCTCAGCATAATGAGTTTACATTCTCATTTCAAATAGGAAAATCTAAATTTTATATAATTATCCTATGTCCTTAACCCCATCACCAAGAAAAACCTTGGGATCACAAGATATCTTCTAATCCTGAAGGACCCATTGTAAGGTTCATAATTATATTTGTATAAATGTTGATAATAGATCTGTCAATGTCTTCTAAGATAATCAAAATAGAATAAATATTGGTCATAGATCATATTTATACCTACCACTAAATAAAATAAAAAAGACACAAAGAGCTTGTAAGAATTCATAAAAAAATGAAGAAACTTTTAAAAATATTATTTTTCCTTAATTATTTGTTGAAATAATCTTAACATTTGCTTGTTTTTAGTTTCTTTTTAAAGGTCTTTCTTCTCCCCTCTCCTATCCCCAGAGACAGGAAGCAGTCCAGTATAAGTTATACAAGTGCAATCATGCAGAACATTTCCAAATTTGTCATTTTGCACAAGAAGACTCAAAAGAAGAAAGGAAAAAAACAAGACAAGAAGGAAATAAGAGAGAGAGAGAGAGAGAGAGAGAGAGAGATTGGGTTAACCAGGCCATATGATGAAACCCATGGAGTTCCATGAGGTTTAAGAAAGAGCCAGAGGAAAGCCCATCCTTCTGGATGGGAGGTTGGAAGAAGCAAGAGAGCTAAAGGGGTGGCATTTATGGTTAAGTAACCCTCCATGGTAGGCTGGAAAGAGTGTGGTGCTTGGGGTGTGGTCTGCTCATTTTAGGCAGATAACTTCCAATGACAATCTATGTGTTGGTCTTTCCTGTCTCAAGGTACTTTATATCCACTTCTAAAATGTCATTTCCTGCCTGCCAGAGTCCAGGCCAAGATTAAGTCAAGAGAGAAATGGAGGATAAGATACAACAGGGTCAAGGGGAAACAGATTACAATCAACCGTGTCCAAGGAAGACAAATTTCAAAAGTGGGAACTTGCACCCAGTTATCAGATTTTGCTTCTGCTATATTCACAATTCTCTACTTCCTTTCCCTGCATCAGGACTATGCCTAAATGAAGCCTCCCTCATGGTTTAAATGAGTCTTCCTTTTCCCCAAAGCCATGAAAGCAAGAATTGCAACGTTTCCACTTCTAGGTGGTAGCAAAGATTATACAGCACTATGCTCTATAATCATTCAGTTATTCATTCTTTAATAAGCATACCTAATATGCTTGCTGCTGCTAAACATAACTGCCCATTATTAGATGCCTACTATATGACAGATGCTATATAGAAGGATACAGAATTATCTTTCTGGCAGGATAAAACTGGATCTGAATAATTATGAAATCTTGACTTGAAATACTTTGCATCAATTATCTAGATTCTCACGGAAAGGTTGTGAGCCCAGCTATCTAGCCAACAGGAACCAGACCAGGGGCATGGTTCTGCATTAGGGACTAGGATTAAAGGGGGCTTACACATCTCCATACTTTACACTCCTCCTAAAAAGCTGTTACTCATGTTATAGAAATTGTATCCTCTTCCTTAAGAGCAAATAAACTCTTTTTTCTTCTCTGGTCCGGGTCTTCTGATTATTTTAAGGAGAAACAATGCATAACACATGGTTCTGATTCCACACAAGGATGCTTGCAAATAAGTATTCCCTGACTCATATTATATGAGATAAATCTAATTTACTGGCGATGCTTAATATAATATTGGTGTTGTTTTCATATGAAAACAAATCCCCAAAAGAAGCTTTTAATGAGGAAGGACTTAAAATGTTGACTAGTATATTAAGAGATAGCCTATCTGTATTCACCTGATACTTTATTATTTTTTAATATATAACTTTGGGGGGGTATATCTAAGAGAGAGGAACATAGTTCTTTCCTATTTGACAGAGTTCCCAACAAAATAATACGACTTGGGTAAATTAACCAGAGAAGACCATGCTACTGGTTTAAAGGGGAAGATTTCTATCCTAAATAAATTTGAGCATATCTATTTTAAAATAGTCGAATAGTTTAAAAGCAGATAATTCTTCCATTGAACCTTAGATATGGCATAAAGCTCAATCAATAAACATTTGTTGGTTGGTTGGTTCTTGTCCGTCATTATCAAAGAAGACCAAAATGACATCACTATGTTTGAGATAAATTACAGTGTGTATGACTGTGGATGATCAGACTAATACAAGCTCAAACATTTATGAAGAACCAACCATACTCTAGACTACATTCTTGGGATTAAAAACAGGTAGCATTTAGGTTTTTGTTGCTTGTCCTTCATTCACAAAAAGGCCCAATGATATCAGAATAATGACATCTTGGCTTGCAAGTGAATTTAATTTAAATAAGACAGAGCTGAGTAAACTCACTAATTTCACTCTCTTCTCTAAAGTCATCAGAGTCCAGTGACAAGACTTACATCACAGGATGATTGGCAATGGCCCAGGGGAAACAGTGGGAGACCTTGGCCTTTTTAAACTAAGGTCTTTCCCAGATCTCAATTTTTCTGAGGCAACACCCATTCAGTAATTAAAGATAATTAAGAATGGAGGCAAAAATTGGCTTAGTTTGTTTTTACAAAAGAATCAGTCTGGAAGGAGAAGACTTGGACCAGAACAAAATGTGGACCAGAAACAATTGCTATTTGTACTCACTATGATTTGAATCAGACAAAAGCAAATAATGAGCAAATGAGGTAAGGGCTAGAACCCATTATTAGCCAATCAGTGAAAGTCAGAGTGATTTGGGTTTAAACCCATAGTTAAATAGCTCTATTTGAATCTCAATGAGCTTTCTCTAAGCCTGGTTTTTCAGAGTTATATTTTAAGAAATCAAAAAATTAAAACTACATGAGTCAAAAAATAATTGTCCCAGTGTTTTTTAAAAATTAAAATAATGATAGAATACATAAGTAGGGGGAAAAAACTAGTCCCCACCCTCAAGATATTTTGCAAAATATAAACAATCAAAATTTATATTCTTTTGGATGGTGCCTCCATGTTTAAGGGTACAACTTTCCATGCAAAAAGGGGTGGGGGAGGGACAAGAGGAGGAGGAAATAACTTATTGGTGATAAAAGGGAGGCAGCTATTTTTTATATCTGCCTCAAAGATTTTTTTTATTTTTTTGTTAAGGCAATGGGGTTAAGTGATTCGCCCAGTGTCATACAGCTAGTTAATTATTGTTTGAAACCAGATTTGAACTCAGGTCCTCCTGACTCTAGGGCAGGTTATAATTCATTCTTAAAGAACCAATGATAGCCTAGAGATGATAGCTTAACGTACAAGTAAATTGGATTTAGATGAGATAGAGCTGTGCATAACCTTGATTTTCACTCTTTCTTCAGCATGTAAGTCCAATGTATTCAGAACCATCAGATCAACTCCAAGTCTTGAAACATCTATCAAGGATATATACTAATTTGCCTAAGATTATGAAAGAAAAAATATAAAAAAAAATCCAAATCCAAGCTCAGTTTTGCCACGTATTAATGACTCAACAGATATCAAATAAAAGATTAGGATAAGCTGCCCCTTATCCAACCTCCTTTTTTTAAAAGTCCCCACAAAGCCTTGCTATGATTCATAACTTGAAAGAGAGAGCCTAAAGAGCTCTTGTATACATCCACTGCGGAATCAGCCTTCACATCTCTGCAAGCCACATAAGGAATTTGTTATCTGAAAGAACAAACCCTCTAGCCTTGAGTCATCCAAGATAAAAGTAGGCCCTGTAAATTTGAAAAACATATATATGTATGTGTGTGTGTGTATATATATATATATATATATATATATATATACACACATATACACATGCATATATACATATATGCATGCATACACATGCATACATGTATATACATACACATGCATATGTATGTGTGCATGCACACACATTTGCATGAATGCACACATCGCTGTGTGTGCACATGTAAGCATTCATGTTCATGCATGCACTGTGTGGATATGTGTGCATGTGCATGTACCCATGTGTTCAAGTGCATGCATGTGAGTGTGTGTGTGCGCACATGTGTGTGTGCACATACATGTATGTGTGTTTGTATGTAGGCGTAGGCATAGATGTAGATGTAGATGTAATTTTTCCTCTTAAAAAAGTTTTTTTGAAGAGACAGGGATTTATAATTATATTCCTTCAGAACTGAGAATATTGAGCACCAGGAGCACCAGTGAGAATAGTCCTTTAAGCACTCTCCCTAATTCTTCTATGTTACTACATGGATGATGTTTCCATCATACTACTGGTCTTCAACTGGTCTCCTGATTTTTCTGTCTCTGTCTGTCTCCGTCTCTCTTTCTTTCTGTCTCTGTTTTTCTGTCTCTGTCTCTGTCTCTGTCTCTCTCACACACACACACACACACACACATAAACATATACACAAACACATACACACTTTAAAATTTTCTATTTCATTGGTTCATAAGTAAAAAATATGTCAATGTTGTTTTGTTCCATGATAGTCTTCTTTTCTAATAGATACTATTACCAAGAGAAGTGAAATAATGACCAATTCAGTCCAAGAGTGTTTTCATTAAATGGGATTAATTTCTTTTCCTTACTATCCTTTGAGATAATATTCATTCCTTCTTAGTCTTCTTCATCTATGAATCACACCCTGTTTCTTACCCTTCCAAATTGGTCAAGTGACCAATAATCAGAGGAAAAAAAGAGGTAACAATGAAAATTATCTTGACAGGGATGAACTGTCTAAACTTTAGAAGGAGTATGTAGCATAACATTATTTCCAATGATGCCAATAGTTGTCTGGCCATAAGCTCCTTTGTCCCTGGCTATGGCTACATCCCTGCAGTCATGAAAAATAAAAATAAAAATAGAAAAATCCACCTCAAATTAGAACCAGAATATAACTAACAAAAAAAAAATAAATCTCTTCTACACTTGGGCGGGGGGGGAAACCAACCAATCGACCAAAAAGCATTAGGAATTCTGTGGATTGAATGCTATGGACAATATTGTCAGATAATATCCTCAGAGATGTTATGTAACTTGCTGGTGGTCACAAAGTTATTGATTGATAGAAATGGGATAAATTCCCTGGTTTCGACTGATCCTAATCTAATCTTTTTTTCCTGGATGTGGATAGCATTATACATACATACATACATACATGTGTGTGTGTTTGTGTATAAGCACAGGCACACTTTTTTTGTCTAATAATAGCCATATCTATGGTGGAAAGGGGGAAGAAATAAAGAGAAAAAAAGTTAAATGTTGACTTTGTTTTATATTTTAAAAGACTAGCAAATAGTATACATATGCAGTTTTAAAGACAATCATCTTTTTTATTTTACTATTATTTCATTATGTTATTTTACTACATTATTCCATAAAACTTTAAAAAAATAAAAAAATAAAATAAAATAATATATCTAACTTGGTGACACAAAGAATGCAACAGGGATTTTGTTGGACTGGGGCACCTAAATCAATAGCATAAGCACTTTCTGGAAAAAATAACTCCAAACCCTATTTCCACTCTACTTGCCATATCACCTAACAGTGGCAGGTGGCATCCATGTTGAAAGAGGTAATGGTTTATGTTTTACATATATCACATGGTGAAGAAGTGATACCATTCATATTCTGATTAGTTCATTCTGTGATATTCACAACCACAGCTTGTCTCATATACATCACAAATAAGACACATACCACTTTAGAGACCTTAGATCTGTATTTTCATAGTTTAGTACCAGGCATTACCAGTTCAACATTGGTAATCAGTCAATTTTTTTCATTTATTTCTTCATTCAGTGGACATTAATTGAGCATTCACCTCTGCAAAGTATATTACATGTGATTAAAAAATAAAATTAAACACATATGAATTTGTCTTTAGCCTCAAGGAGCAAAGAATTTAGAAGAGTAACAGAGATCAGCAGTACCTGCACAGAGTAACATGATATGATATGATACAATATGATATGATATAGTAAATTGTGACATGATGTGATGCGATATGCTATGCTAAAATATACTGTAATATAATATAATATAAAAAAATTAAAAATATAATATAGTGATAATTAAATGCCAGTTTCCACACATACAAACTATACATATCAAAAAGCTTAAGAAATGTGTTAACTGACAAATAAATGGATAGAGATAAAGGATTAAGTCCTTAATTCCTGCAGAATGTCTCTTTTCTACAAACACACACACACACATACACACACACACACACACACACACACACACACACACACAGAGTTGCATGTAGCCACTGCCATTGGGTCAGTTGATAAGAGTAAGGCTATCTACTTGATACTTGCAACTCAGTCTTCATATCTGTTTGTCTATTGTTTGTTTTCACTATTGTCCTGACTACTGTTCGTTCATTATATTCATATAAACAGACAATATCTACCTCAAAAGAAAAATTACACTATTAGTTTGCTTCTTATGCATCGATGACATTCCTAAGTATACAAAGTGATTTTCAGAAATTGAGATGAGTATTTTACACTTAAAGGTTAAAAAATACCCATAATGCTTCATACCACATATATATGGTTAGAAAAACAAACACAGAACCTCTGGAGGTATATTTTGATTACAGATGCCAGTTCTCTGTGGTTAGATTTCACTCTAATTCCGTTCAGGTATGTGATCTAGGAAGTAGTAAAAGGTAGTTGTTTAGAAAAGAAAATACAATAAAGAAGAAAGTGTCAAAGAAATGACAGAACCCATGCATATTTTCTGTCTTCTTGGTGGAGACATATTGTGGTGAAAAGCAGTCTAAGCATTTGGGATATTTCATTAGCAGAGAAAATACACAAGTGCTTTTTTATTTGCTTTCACTGGTGACACAACTGTGATTTCAGCCCAAACAACATTGTAAGAGCACTGAAGAAACTGTTCAGAGAAGCAGTGACCAGGGAAGGAGGGAGCTCTATTATATTATATTCATAAAATAGGAAAAGTTGAATATAATGAAATGCTGTGCTCTTGTCATCAAATCTGAAGATATGAATCACTAATTAGATTCCAGTTATTTTCAAAGTACTCAGATATCAGAGAGTGCTATTAGGATGGAAAATAGAGGAGTAAAAAAAGAAGGCTGGGGGAGCCATGCTATAATGGTTAGAACATTTTTTTTAAATCAAAAGACCTGGCTTTGTTTCCTAGGTTTTCATTTCACACTGACTGTTATGTTAGTCAGGTTAATTAATTTCTTTGTTTTTTAGGCTCCTCATCTATAGAGTGAGTGTGCTGGGAAAAGGATTTCTGAAAATTACTAGTAGTTCTAAATCTTATATACATATGATATAATACTTTAAATACTCTGACCCATGATTAGCCAAATGAAGTACAGGCAAAAAAAAGTTTTATTAGAATTCTTTTGATGCAACTGTCATTCCAAGAAATAGTATCATTGTTTTCTATCATCAAATCAAGCACTGATAGACCCTATTGAGGTATTTGATTAAGTATTATAAGGAATAAAAGGTGGATAGTTTTACGTCCACAAAATATTGAAGGAGAGTCTAGTCATTAGCCAAATAGCCTGCACATGTTACCAAGTAGAAGCCATATATATATTATATACATATATGTATATATGCATATATGTGTATATATGAACATATAGATTCTTGTCATGTCAATGTGCTACACAATAGAATAAATATGGTTCCTACTTTTGAAGCATACATGTATTGTTGTTGTTGAGTCATTTCAGTTATGTCTGTTTCTTCATTATTCCATTGGGCATTTCTTGGCAGCTTAACTAAAATGGTTTGCCATTTCTTTCTCCAACACATTTAACAGATGAGGAAATTGAGGGAAGGGTCAAGTGAATTGTCAGGGTCACACAACCTCTAAGTGTCTAAGGTCGGATTTAAACATAGTTCTTGACTCAAAATCTGGCAATCCACTGCACTATCTAGTTGTGTATATGTCAATGTTTCAATATAAATCTATGCATATAATAATATATATAGCTCACATATGTATAAATATATTATGTGAATGCAAACACGTATACATCATATTAGAACCATCTGTGTCCTAAGACTTCAGATATTGCTTCATCTCTCTCTCTCTCTCTCTCTCTCTCGACTAGAAGAAGGGTAGGGCTCTATTTTTCTATTATTTGACTCTTCACACACACACACACACACACACACACACAAACACACACACAAACCACATACAAACATATTCCCAATGCCAGCAAATTAAAGGAAGATTTACAGAAAACAAACACTTAATAAATGTGTAGGGTCTTTGATAAGGAAATAGATATTCCTAGGATAAAATAAATTATGTAGGATAGGTATTCATTTCTTTCACAAAAAACAAATAATAAATTTAAAACACACTACAGAAAGACTCAAAACTAGATTGAATAACTTGTAGTTATTCCTAAACTCTGAACTTAATGAAAACTACTAAAAGTAATTAAAGAAGTCACAGTAAGAAAATTATTTTATTTAATGAAAACATTAAGGCTTATTAACATCAAAATTGTTTTTCATGACACCTGAACAGGGATTTTACATTTTACCTTGACTTTGCACTTCATCCTGGATTTCTTTTGTTAAACCAGATCAAGGAATTGATTGATTCATCCTCAGGATAGGGATCGTCTTTTTTTATGACAGATGGAATATTGTCTGAGATTTCTAAAGCACAGGCTCTATTTCATTCTATTTAAGGACTCAGTTTACTCGAGCTCTTTAACTCATGGTATGTTCAGCCTTATCTCTCTAGTTGCCACTTAAAAAAGACACCATGCTTCTGGGTGGGGTGGGGGGGGGAAGAAAATTCACTCCACTACCACATTTCAAAAAAAACCTAGAATTATATGATGCCACCTCAAAAGTCAAAACAAGAAGCAACCAGAGTTAGAATGAGATTTTTCTTTGGTAAAGTTCCACTGAATCAGGTTTTTCCTATTATATAGTGACCAAAAAGTAAATTATTTCATCACCTATCCCTAAAGTCTCCAAGTTAGTAGAGAATTTTGTATGAGTCTAAAGAAGATAGAGGAGAGAGAGAGAGAGAGAGAGATTGAAAGGAAGGTAAGGAAGATGAAGATGGAAGGATGGTGAAGATGGAAGAGGAGGTGGGAGAGTGATATGAGAAGAGGGAGGAAAAAGGAGAAAAAGAGACAAAGGGGACAAAATATGAAGGAGAGGAAAATATGAAAAGGAACAAAAGAGAAATAGACATATCTCTATAAAACACATAAAGATATATATATATAGAAACAGAGATCAAAACAAAATTGAAATAAAACTGCTCGGGAAATACACTTAAAAATTTTATAATTAGTACTACTCAACCCACTTCCCTCTCAAAAAAGAGAACAAAGACAGAAGGAAAAGACTCACAACAAATGAAAGTATTTTTAGTGGTAAATTTTGTTGTAAAAAATAACTAAGAACAAAATGAATATGCTTCAATTGGAGAATGATTAACCATGATGGTATATGAATGAAATAATATTGTACCATAAGTAATAAAAGTTACAGACTTTGTAAAATCTGGAAAGAATTTTATGAATCAATAGAGATTTAAGTAATCAAAAACAGAAGAGTTTGTTTAATCATTCTGTAAAGGAAAATAATTATAGAAAACTTAAGAATTCCAACCAATGAAATCTCCAATCATGACAATGAAATATGCTTAATGACTAAGCAAAGAAGTGAAATATGTGTATATTCATACACATACATGTATATGTATTCATTCTCAAGAAATATGTATATATTTTTGATACTATATGTTTATTTCATCTATTTATATGTATGTATGTATGTATGTATGTATGTCACATATATTAAATCAGTAAAAAAAATGACATTTTTAAAGTGCCTATTATGTGCATGGAACTGTGTTAAACTTTGGGAATATAAATGTGAAAAAGAAACAGTCCCTTCCCTCAAGATTATCATCTAATGGAAGAAGATAATATCCAGAGAGAAGGTCAAAAGATATTGGTTAGAGAGGGAAGATATCTTATGTTGAGACATGATGGAGAAGTCAAAAAGGTTGCATTCAATCTGATGGAAAATGAAGACATAATTTGGATGATTCTATTTCTTAAAAGTAGATTCCAGGTACAGAATATTGAAAAGTTATGATTTCAAGAACTGGTGTGATTTTTCAGAATGAAAAACATTCAGAGGCAAGATGGAGAGATTAAAAGAGTTTAGCAAATATGTGAAATTATATTTTTTATTAAAAAATTTATTACAAGGAAGAGTGTCTTTTTTCCAGTGGGGAAATTGTAGGTGGAATATTTGATAGAAGAAAAAGAAAAGAAGAATATCCAAACAATCCTAGAGAAGAGAACTGAGTGAAGTTCAGAAGTGGATGCACATTATCAGGGGAATTTTGCTCTTATCATATTAAATTTTGTGTACATTTAAAACTATTTTAATAGTGTTATTTCATATATAAATATGCAAATATAAATATATACATTATTTACATTTAGAAATATTCTTGTTTGTTAATATTTCAAAGTCCTTAATTAAAAATATTTTAAAAAATCCTTGTTTTGCCTTTTGGAAAAATATATTCTGAAGGTTAAAATAACAATGTCTTGCCTTTTAGAGCTGACAACCAATTATATAGTTAATTCTATAAGTCAACCAGATCAATTGCTAATGTGGAGTTTTATGATGACACCAATTACTTCAGCATAAACAACTTTCTCAGTTCTCATAATATATTTTATGAGCATCAGATATTAAAATATTTTCTTCCTTTCATGGCATCAGCATTTTTCTTCAGTTTTGATTATTTTACTATCATTTATACTCATAATTAGTTTTGAAAATGCATACTGAAAGAGCTGACAATTGAAAAAATAATACAGAATTAGGGCAGGGGATTAGGTGAGGAGGTGGGCAGGAAGATAACTTTAGAGTCCTTATAGTCTTAGAGAAATTTAATAACTTTGTCTTGATGAAAAAATAACATTAGCAGCATTTGAATCTAGTTTTTCCTTACTCCTAATCTAGTATTCTACCAGTTGTCATACTCCTTCAAAATCAACTATATATGTTCAGAAAGGAATGAAAAGTTATTTTAGGATAGGAAAATCTTTTATTTTCAAAAAATTGACATTTTAATTATATAGGTCTTTAATTTTCATCCTTTGTTTCATTCCTATATAAGGTTGTTAGACAATGTCTTCCAAGTATAATATAATGTGATTATCAGATAATAGAGAAAGAAAAGTGAATAGAACACAAGTAGCCATTCTCTATGAATGATGGATCTCATCACCAGAAACTCAGTAATTGCTGTGGTTTTTAACACTGGAAAAAAAGTGATGCTTTGCTATGTTAATCACAGGGAAATTGAAGTTTTTCAAGTTATATCTGAGGCCCTGCCAAAGTGCTACATAGATCAAAATACTAGCTATTCACTCAGAGTTCTATAATAGCAATTAGTTACTTAGTTCTGAATAAAGTTACTCTAGAACAGATTGACTTCTTTAATAATTACATTCATTTCATTTTAGATATGTAATAACATCATTTTGAAAAGATATCCACAGTTTTCACCATATTGCTCAAAAAGATTAAGAACCCCTGCTCTAGATTGAATTGTGATGTGGTTAGTGGAAATAGTATCATGAATGAGAGTCAGAAGGCATCAGCTTGAATCCCATCTTCCTTAATCAGTTAACTGTGATGTTAGGAAATATTTTTACCTCTCTGAGCTTCAGTTTGCTACTCTTTAAGTTGAGTATAGTGGACTCTTTAATCTCTAAAGACCTTTCCATTTCTGCAATCTCTGAATGTATGAATCTGTTCATCTGTCTTAGATTGGCATTGCTTTATTCCTCTGAACAAACTGGATTCTGGTTTCCATCTTTCATGAAATATCAGAGGTCTCTAACCAAAAGCAAGAGAGTGAAAGGCAAGAGCTGCAATCAGAAACATCTTTCCAAAGGCTGCTCCAGCCCCCAAGGACATCACTTTGGTATAGAAATTGTCTGGCTGACACGTGGGCCAGCAGATTTCACACTGGGTGAGCCATCAGCCCAGAGAATCCACATGCTGTTTTTGATATTCATTAATCATCTGGCTAATTTGTTTTTACACAGGAGCGCTGACAGCAAACGAATGTTATTTCAGCAATAGCATACTGCATAATCCAGACTATTATGGCATTAACATTCATGGAAACAACTGCTCTGTGCTCAGTTACGCTCAATTTTGTATCTTACTCTAATTGCAGGTATATCTATTTTTATTCACATCTGCTAAAAACATTGGGTGGCCTGTATGTAGTCAATGGAATAAAAGAATTATTGCTTTCTTTTTTTTTCTCCCTTATCTTAGCTACTAACAGGAACTTGGGTCAAGATTGAGAACTCCATTTGAACCCTGGACTTGTGAATCCATTTTACAGGGTCAGAATTTTTTTTTAACATTTCTCTAGTCAACCCCTCTTGCCAAGTCGGCCACACTTAAGGATTATTTTTTTCTAATTCAGTGTTCTGTCAGTTCTTCAAGTGTATATTCACTTGAATAACTACCACTGATATTAAATAATGTAGAATGATATACAACTCCAAGTTGTTGCCTACATTACATAAGGAAGAAAGGACTTTTAATAGGAACTGGTATTTATATTAGGTTTTACAATGAACAAATATTGCTTCACTTGAATCTTGCCTTGAATAAACCCTGGAAGGCAGTATAAATTTTTTTCTTCATTTTGTTGAAGAAAATCTGGGGGACACAATGTTTCAGTGACTTGTCAATTGTCATTCAACTGTAAAAACTGTAAGACCCTCTTCTTACAGACTCCTACTCTTTGTCATCATTGAGTGTGTTCAGTTACCTCCTTCCCTCCTTTTAACTCCTCTTGAAATGTTCTGTTCCATTAGAATCTAAACTCTTTGAAGGTAAGAACTGTGTTGTTTTTGTGTCCTCAGCACTTAGTATGGTGCCTCTCATATGGTAAATGCTTAATTAAAGAAAAAAGAAACTCTCCCTCCACACACACACACCCACAAAACCCCCAAACCACCCTCACTTTCATAGGTTTAATTATCATCTCTTTGGTGATGATTCTCGTCTTTCCTACCCCAATCTCCCTGCTGACCTCCAACCTCACATTTCCAACTGTCTTTTAATTTCATATTGGATGCTCAGTCAGACATCTTAAACTCAATATATCCCAAAAAGAAGTTATTAACTTTCTCCCTAAATTCTTCCCTTCTCTCTCCTTCCTTATTACTGAAGAGGGCAACGCCATCCTACCAGTCCATCAAGCTTATAACCTAAGAGTCACACTGGAATCCTCATTCTGACCACCCTCCCATATCCAATGGGTTTACAAAGCTTACCAATTTCACCTATGCAACATTATATGTTCCCTTCTTTGCTCTGATATTACCATTGTTCTAGCACAGACTGTCATCATCCCAAGCCTAGATTATTACAATAATTTCCTGCTAAGTCTATTTACTACAAGTCTCTCACCACTTTAATCAATTCTACATTCAGCCACTAATATGATTTTCCTAAAGTGCAGGCAATAAACTCAATAAACTCCAGTGACTTCCAGGAGAAAAGACAAAATATTTTGTTTGGTATTCAAAGTCCTTTATAATCTACCTTTCCAATCTTCTTACATTGTATGCCTAAGCATGTACACTTCCATCCAGTGACACAAGCCTCTTAAATATTCCATGAGGAAAATACTTATCTTTTGACTCTAGGAATTTTCTCTAGATGTCCCCCATACCTGGAATGTTATCACTTCTGCTCTCATTAATGACTTCCCTGACTTCCTCTAAGTCTCAACTAAGTTACATCCTTCCTTTCCTACCTTCCCTCTTATAATTATTTCCTATTTATCCTGTGTATAGCTTGTTTAATTTTTATTTGTTTGCCTGTTGTTTCTCCCAAAAGATTGCAAGCTCTTTTAGGTAAAGGGCTATTTTTTGCCTCTTCTTCTCTTTCTAGTACTTAAGCATAGTACCTAACACATACTAAGTATTGAATGAATGAATACTGATTGATTATTGATTGAATGGTTTCTAGTTCTCTCTACCTCTTTTTATTTCTCTATCTCTGTGCTTCTGTGTCTTTTTCTTTATCTTTGACTCTGTCTCTCTACCAAATGTTTGTTCACTGACTGTTCTTTTTCTCCCACCAAGTTTTCTTGGTTAACTCCTTTCAAAGCTTTTTCTAGGTTTGGTTGGCTGAGAAATCAAAGTTTCAGCCTTCAAAATGAGGTGATGCTTTGTTAGAAAGATTATTGGAAGACTTGAATACTTTTAAATTTTATTTTGCTTTCCCTCTAAGTTGTAGTATGTTATTAAATGATTTCAAATGAACTCTTTGGAAGAAAAAATATCTTCAACATGCTTTTAATCTTTTTTTTGAACATTTCATCTATCTCTTGCTCAAACCCAAGATAATACACAAATCAATTAAGTCACAATTTGAAGCATTTTCTGATTACAGAAATATAAATGTTCACATTAAAGATTTAGCAATCTGCTCTACTGAACTCATAGAATTGATTCAATGGCATAACACCAAGTTCACACTTATACCTGAATTGCACATGATAACTAGTGGGATGACCAAAATACTAAGTAAACCTAGACTTTCTATTGCATGAAATCAAAACCTTACTACTTAATATAGGACAAACATTATCCTACTCTAAGAAAAAAAATACCTCTTTGATTCATCCAAGTTCCAATAAGTTTTTTCCATACCATATTCTTAATGAGGTTCTCTGTCTAATTAGCCAGAAATTATGTAAAATCTTTTAAGGTGTTCATCTGAAAAGTCTCTGTTAATCAATTATCACCATATCCAAGGGAACACCAACTTGCTCCAGTCTCAGTGATGGGGAACACAGGAACCAGTGCTAAGTTTGACCTAGGAACCAATTGATGGCTAAAGCCTCTCTTTTTTGTAGTTTGTTGATTTTTCTTTTCTTTGTTTATTTGTCTTGCTGGGGTTCCTTTCTACTTTTTAATTAATTCTAGCTATAGGTCTAAGTTGTTTATCCCACAATTCAAATGATTCCATGTCACATAAATTACTGATGAAATTGTTAATAAAATTTGTCATAGGTTATCTCTCTTATCAGAGTCTATATATGTTTATGCTGTTTTAGAATATACAAATCTTATTTGATAAGTACATCATAACACAAAAGTGTTATTATTGAAAAACAAAGGACTCAGTAACTCAATCAGAAATTGGAGTCTTAAAACAAAAGCTAATTATACTAATTTGACACGTAACCTTACTTCCTTATTAAGGAAGTAAAATGTATTCTCACTACAGATGGCACCTGCACAAGGAAAGCAATCCCAGATTCAAGTCCTAGTGTAGATTCAGAGACCTTAAACTCTTCTCCATTTTACCAGATCTCTCAAAGTATTGTTCATAAAAATCGTACAAAGCAGGAAATAAATTACTCTTTAACTAGATTATTTACTTTTATTATCCATAGTTTGTTTTCCCCCCTTTGAATAGGAGCAAAGTTTGATTTTCTTCATTTACTCACTCTTTCTTCTAAAAGAAGATTACTTAGCTCCAGTCACCATTGGGAGTTATTTTTCCATCATCACACTTTTTAGTGTAACAGAGATTCCCATTTATCAGAATACTTGGTGAGGAACCTGAAAGTTTTTCTTTTCTCCTTCCTCCCCGATAATTATTGTTCAAATGTCTATTATACCTTAATCTCAAATGTTGTATTCATTAAAGAAATGCATCTTTTGATGAGTATATAGTGGACAGAGTACTGGAAATGGGACTTATTTCAGTCCTTTCCTGATTCTTGTTAAAAATGTGAAAGTTCAACCTAAGAATGTACACTTCTATCCAGTGACACAAGCCCCTTAAATATTCCATGAATAAAACACTTTTCTTTTGACTCCAGGAATTTTCCCTAGATGTCCCCCATACCTTGTCTCATTAAGTTTTTGTGAGATCAAATGAGGAAATGTGTGCAGATTAAGCTGAAAACCTTAAAACTCTCTCTATATGGGAGTTATTACTTCTCCGATTATATTCCTCTTCCTTGCCTTGCTTTGGTGAAGTTCAGATAAAAACAGTATATGTCTGCTATTTTTGATATTTAATATATTCTGAAGATTAATATGTGAATTGGTAAAAAGTTGCTTTTGCATAATTGAATATCAGGAAATAAGCTTATTTTCTATATAGTCACTGAAACTATCTTCATAAGAAAAATTGGCATGATAAAATTTTCTCTTTCTTTGGGGGATATTTCCTTCCTTTAATTTTCTTATTTTAAACATTTTATAGTATATTTTATTGCATTGATTATTTACTTTGCTCTGTTTTTCTTTGATACTTTCTAAAATCTTAAACTTTCAATTTTCTCATTAATCATGAATATCAAGAAATTTTTGTACAATTTTATTTTCCAAATTTGATACCATATGTTTTATATTTGTTGTTTTTAACTGGGTGATATGATGTTCAAGTTTTCTACAGTACATACTTGCCAGTTATCAGGTTATTTTCCAAAGTCTTTTCACAAATCTTTAATATTTCCTCACATCTCTTCAGTTATAGTGTGTTTTGATAATTTTCTTAAAAATGTTGTCTTTCTTCATATGTTCTTTACTGTGATAATGGTTGCAGAATACATTATTGAGTATAGGTCCTAAACTATATACATATTGTCAGACATTGCAGGAAATTGTCTTTCTTCATGATACTCATGTGGTATAATGCATAGAGCACTGACCTTGGAGTCAGGATGACAGGAGTTCAAATCCAGCTTCAGACACTTGACACTTACTAGCTATGTTGTAGTTACTCTCAAGATTTTATTTTGTTTGATGGAGTTATAATCCAAATGCTCCTGAGACAATTCACTATCTGGCAATTCTTTAATTTTAAATATTTTATAGACATGCAAGTGGGCAAAAATTTTTGGAGATGTAAACTCTTCTTCTGTATTCACACTGAAAAAGTACTCTCAGTACATAATTAGTAACAAATAATATGATGAGGATGATATATGTGGGGTGTAGGGTGTGTTCAAGAAAGATTAGTACCAGGGAGCAGAAGCAGGAAAATAATGTACACATTAACAACAACATTATGAGATGAACAACCTTGATGGAAGCAGCCCCTCTGAGCAGTTCAGAGAGCTAGGACAACTGTATTAGCCTGGCTATGGACAATGTTATCCTCATCCAGAAGAACAAAAACAAAACAAAACACACACAACAAACCCTTAAGAATGTGATGAACTGGGGCAGCTAGGTGGCATAGTGGACAAAGCACCGGCCCTGGAGTCAGGAGTACCTGGGTTCAAATCCGGTCTCAGACACTTAATAATTACCTATCTGTGTGGCCTTGGACAAGCCACTCAACCCCATTTGCCTTGCAAAAACCTAAAAAGAAAAGAATGTGATGAACTCTACAAAAATTACCTCATATATCTCTTTCCCTTAATCCTAATTCTTCATATAGAAAATAACTAATCTGTAAACATGTTTATCAAAAATAGGTATTTACAATGCTAACCTGTCACTGAGGGGATGGGGGTGGGAAAGGGAGGGTGGAAGGAAATTTAGTTACTTAAAAATATACATATGCATATGGATGAAAATAAATATTTTTAAAATAAAGAAAGTACATTTGGTTTGAGGACTGCCTAGTACTTTTCAGGACTGCTTTCCATTGTTGATGTCCACCTGAGCCACTTAACTATCACCTGTGGTTTCAAGAAACTGTAGCATGCACAGTGGCCACACTCCAATAAACCATTTCAGCAGGTGGGCTAAACCAGATTGAGGATAACTGAGGGAGTCTCAAACTCATTGAGAAGTTGAGGTGTCTACCCCAAACATGTGAAGTCTTCTACTGGTGGAATTGGCAGAGGAGAAAACTTTGTTCCAACAGCCATGAAGCAGGTGCTGTGGAGCACTTAGAACTTGGTTAGACATCAAAGAAGCCAAGGTTGTCCACTGCATCTGGAGCCAGCAACAGTTGTTTTGACTGTCTTGCCACTCACTGAATCATGATGATTTTGGGAAAGAAAGTCCAATGACTATGCAGGTCTGCTTCACTTAAATCTAATTTATGTATGCATCAAAAGATATCATACTTATTTTACCATTCATCAAAGTCTGCTGGAAATTGAAAAGTGATGAAGCAGCAGATGTGGATACTCTGGATGTTGCAGGCACAACTCTGCACACAAGCAGCCTGGTATCATAGGATCATTTCCCCATTGAAAGCATCAATGAGATTTGGCAGACCCTGGGTGATTAAGTAGCCCTTAAGTATTGCACTGCTCACCTCCTGATGTGAGGAAGGGACTAGAAAAGTGCTCTAAAATTTGTCTGCTTACCCAGCCCTGGCCTGATTACCACAGCAGGTGAGGATTCCACAATGGGATGAGACAAAAAAAAAAATCTACAAACACCTCTTCAAAGAAGATTTCACTTACTACTGATGCATGGAACGTGCACATACTCATTGACAACATAAGATCTAATAGACCTGAAAGCTGAACAACTCTTGTTATCAGAGAACTCAGCAGGTATCACATCCAAATAGCAACCCTGAATGAAACAAGGCTGACAAATGAAGGTCAGTTGGCTGAAGTGGGAGTTGGATACTCCTTTCCCTGGAGTGGTCACAGTGAAGGGGAGCACAGTAAAACTGGGGTAGGTTTTGCAATCAAAACTAATCTAGTCAATATTCTTGAATGTCTACCAAAAGGAGTGAATGACAGGCTCATGACAATGAGATTGCCACTTCTAGGGAAACACCATGCCATCATCATCATTAGTGCTTATGCTCCCATCATGAAGTTAAAGAAAAAAATTTATAAAGACTTGGAGACCCTTATTATCAATGTACCAAAAGAGGATAAGCTCATAATTTTGGGTAACTTTAATACTAAAGTAGGGTTAGAGTACCAGACATGGCAAGGTAGTCCTTGAGAGGAATGAAGTTGGAAATAGCAACAGCAATAGTCACCTACAACTAAAGACTTGCCCATCTCATGATCTTCTCATCACAAACACTGTCTTCTGTTTACCTAAATGCAATAAAACTTCCTAGATGAACTCTGGTACCAGTTTTTGGCATTTATTAGACTATGTGATTCTAAGGAAAAGAGACAGACAGGATGTGGAGGGTGAGGAAGGCAATGTATGGTATAGAGGGCTGGATTGATGGTCTCTAAGTTAAATAGTCATATTCAATCAAAGTAGTAGCCCTAAGGCAAAATGACTACTAGAAGAATTTTTTTTCTGTTTTACTTTTTTCTTTTTTTTTGTTTTTTTAATGTATTTATTTATTATTCTTATTTTGTGTAAATAATTCTTTTAAACATTAATAAAATATTTTTTAACAGTGAATATAATACTCCCCCCCAAAAAATATAGATCCACATGAGTGATAAAGTAAAGGGGAGAGAAAAAAAAATAAAATTAAATCTAAAGAAAAATAAAAAAGTAATAATAATAATTTTAGGTATGGCCAGGTGGTGCAGTGGATGGAGCACTGGCCCTGGAGCCAGGAGCACTCGAGCCCAAATCTGGCTACATACACCCAAAAATCACCCAGCTGTGTGACCCCATGCAAACCACCCCAACCCCATTGCCCTGAAAAAACTAAAAAGAAAAAAAAAGACCCAAGATAAAATAGTAATAATAATAATAATAGTAGGGCTGGCTGGGTGGCAGACAGAGCACTCGTCCTTGAGCCAGGAGCACCCAGGTCCAAATCCAGCCTCAGACACCCAACAATCACCCAGCTATGTGGCCTCAGGCAGGCCGCCCAGCCCCATTTGCCTTGCAACCCCCAAAAAATAATAAGAAAAAAAAATGTGCTTCAGTCTGTGTTCCAACACCACCAGCTCTGTCGCGGGTGGAACACATTCTTTATGATAAGTCCATCACAAAAGTTACTTCCATATTTTTCCACCCATTGTCATTGCTGATCACAGCTCCCTCCACTACCATTTACTATATTTTCTCTCTCCTTTTACTCTGTCTCTGCTGTAGGGTAGCTAAGTGGAACAGCAGACAGATCCTTGGCCCTGGAGCCAAGAGGCCCAAGCCCACATACCACCCCTTAAACCCAGCATCCACCCTACCCTATGGTCCTGGACAGGCCATCTAATCCCAGCCCCTTGCAAGAAGTAAAAAAGAAAATGTGTTATATCTGACCACTCTCCCCCCATGGTCCATCTTCTCCTCCATCACTCAAATCCCCCTCTTCCCCCTGTCCCCCTTCTCTCCTTCTTACTCCAGATGTCTATACCCCATTGAGTATATATGCTCTTTCCTCTCCTAGCTACCTCTGATGAGAGTGAAGATTCCCTCATTCCCCCTTGCCTTCCCCCCTTCCCTATCATTGCAATAACTCATTGTAATAAAGAAAAATCTTATTATATGAAATATTTTAGCCTATTTCTCCTCTCCTTTTTCTTTCTCCCATTACATTTCCCTTTTATCTATTGACTCCATTTTTACACCACATTATATATTCAAACTCAGCTCTCTCCTGTGCTTCATCTATAAAAGCTCCTTCTACCTGCTCTATTAAATGAGAAGCTTCATATGAGTATTATCAGTATCATTTTTCTTTCTCTTTTTTTAGGTTTTTGCAAGGCAAATGGGGTTAAGTGGCTTGCCCAAGGTCACGCAGCTAGGTAATTATTAAGTGTCTGAGACCAGATTTGAACTCAGGTACTCCTGACTCCAAGGCTGGTGCTTTATCCACTATGCCACCTAGCCGTGCCCCTATGAGCTTTTAATGTGGTTGCTTCTAAGTCCTGTGTGATACTGATTGCAGCTCCATGATATTTGAATTGTGTCCTTCTGGAAGCTTGTAATATTTTCTCTTTGACTTGGAAGTTCTGGAACTTGGCTATAATATTCCTGGGGGTTGCTTTTTTTGGATCTCTTTCTCAGGGAGATAGGTGGGTTCTCTCCATTTCTATTTTGCCCTCTGCTTCTAGGATATCAGGGAAATTTTCCTGTAGTAATTCTTTAAAAATGATGTCAAGGCTCTTTTCCTGATCATGACTTTCAGGTATTCCAATAATTTTTGAATTATCTTTTCTAAATCTGTTTTCCCTATCAGTTGTTGTTTTTTCAGTGAGATGTTTCACATTTTCTTCTAATTTTTCATTCCTTTGGTTTTGAAGTATGGTGTCCTGATTTCACGTAAAATTAGCTGTCTCCCTCAGTTCTCTTCTTTGTCTGAAGGATTTGTTTTCCTCAGAGAGTTTTCTTATCTCCTTTCCCATCTTGCCAATTCTGCTTTTTAAAGCATTCTTCTCCCTAATAATTTTTGAACTGTTTTATCCATTTAACATATGCTGGTTTTTAGCATGTTATTTTCTTCAGTATTTTTTGAATCTCCTTGACTAAGATGCTGACTTCATTTTCATGATTTTCTTGCATTTCTTTCATTTCTTTTCCTTTTCCTTCTATCTCCCTCACTTGATTTTCAAAGTCTTTTTTGAACACTGTTATAGCCAAAGCCCAATTTCTGTTTTTCTTGGAGTGTTTAGATCCAGGAGCTTGTAATTCCTCATCTTCAGATTGAGTGTTTTGATCCTTCTTGGGATCACAGGCAAAGTATTTCTCAATGGTGTTCCTCTTTTTTCTCTGCTTACTCATTTCTCCAGTCTGTACCTGGTTTTGCATTGCTTCCCGAGCTTTTGAGTATTAGTGGGACTCCCCCCCCCACAAGGATCTCAGTGTGAGAGGCTCTGTCTTCCCTCCTGGTCTATGAATGACTGTAAGTGCACCCCTCTGCCAAGAGGCTGAGGTGGGGGGGGCCCTGCTGTTCTATGGGGGGCCTAGACTGCAATCAGGATCTGAATGTGGTCAGAACCCAGAATTCTGTTCCAGGGACGGAGGACAGAGAGCTCCGCAGTCTCTCTTCACTACCTTCCCTAGGCTTAGCACTCATGCCCTGGGGGCTCCTTCATACTGGCTCTGCCTGTTTCTGGTTTCTGGATCTGGGCTGGCCAGACCACGCTGCTCACTGTGTGCCCTTAGGTCTGGGCTTCACCTACTTGCTCTGGCAGAGGTCCCCCACTGTTTCCCCAAGTTTTGCCCAGTGCTACCCAGGGTGTAGGTCAGGAAACTCCCCTGCTGCTGTGAGCTGTGGCTCCTAGTTCCCTGGCGCAGCCTCCAGGAGGCTGAAGTTCCTTCACTCTGGCGGGCTACCCCTCTGACCCCGTGGAGCCAATCCTTTAATTTCAGCTCTTTTCCAGGTTACCTTGGGGTGGAGAACTGCCTCACTGGGTCCTTCTGTGGATTTTTGTGTCTCGAAAATGTAATTAAAGTCCTGAACCTATAAGTTTTGTTCAAGAGCACCTAAGAGACGATCCCCTCTTGTTGCCATCTTGGCTTTGCCCCCTAGAAGAATTAATGTCAAGAGATTAGAGTTCTTCTGAGTAGAAACAGTTTGTTGCTAACTTGGAGGGAAAACTGAGCCAACACAGTTGGTAACAGTGGAGTAGAAAAAGAGTGGGCAGCTTTCAGAGATCTGCTATGCACACTACATTTGCTCATCTGGGTCAGAACACTCACAAACATCAAGACAGGTTAGACAAAAATGGTAGGGAAATATAGAGGCTGCTAAGTGAAAAATGAGAACTCCACAGGATTTACAGCAGGATAGTTCATCCATTTCTAAGAAGGCACCATTTAATTCCATCAAAAGCAAAGTACAAGCAAAGCTTACAGAGACACAGGACTCCTGTCTCAGTAAGAAGGCAGATGAAATTCAGGCTTATGTAGACAGTAGCAAACCAAAATGCTTTTATTTTGTCCTGAAGGAGTTTTATGGGCCAAAGGCCTCTAGTGCATCTAAACTACTCAGTGCTGATGGATCTACATTGATCAACTATAGGGATATGATCTTAGAGAGATGGGTGGTACACTTCCATGTGTTCTTAACAGACCATCATCAATCAATCCTTACTTCAAGTTGAAGTCAATCAGTCCCTAACTGAAGTTCCAACTCAAGAAGAGGTTCTGAATACCATTGGGCTACTTTCAAGTGACAAAACGTTGGTTCTAATTCTGTTCCAGTTGAAATCTACAAGGTGGGGGTTCACTGCTCATCCAAAAATTGATTGAAATTTTCCAGGTTTTATGGTCTGAATAAATTATCCCCTAAGAATTCAAAGATGCCTCTATCATCCATCTCTATAAAGGCAAAGGTAATAGATTGTCCTGTGACAATCACAGTGATATTTCTCTTTTAGGCTTTGCTGGTAAGATTCTTGCCAGAATCCTTCTCAATAAGCTGAGCTTTCACCTGGAAGGTAGTCATCTCCCATTGTGGATTGAGATAGGGTTGAGGAACTGTCTATAGGATGTTTGCTGTCTGACAAGTCCAAGAAAAATGCCAGGAACAGACCAGAGAGTGTATACAACATTTGTAGATCTGAAAAAGGTTTTTGATACTTTCAGTCTTGAGGATTTATGTAAAATTATGTCAAAATTTGTTTGCCCAAAGAAGTTCCTCAGTATTGTACATCAGTTCCATGACAGCGTGCATGCCCAGGTTACAGATAGTGGACAATGCTCTGGAGATTTTGCATTCGCCAATGGAGTGAAACAAAGATGTGCCCTTGCTCCCATGCTTTTTTAGTATGATGTTTTCAGTCATGTTATCAAGAACCTTCACCTGAGAACGAGCATGGTCTCAAGGTAAGCTGCCACACTGATAGCAAATTCTGCAACATGTGAAGGGTACAAGTCAAAAAGAAAATGGAGGGAGTGTTGGTGCATGATCTTCTATTTGCAGATGGTTGTGCACTCAATGTAGTCTCTGAAGCTGAGATGCAACAAAATGTGGATCAATTCTCTGCTGCTTGTGATGATTTTGATCTAACAATTGACACCAAGAAAACATAGGTGATCCATCAGTCAGCACCACACCATCCATATGTGGAACCATCAATTACAGCAAATGGAGAAGTTTTGAGTACTGTGGACAAGTCCATTTATCTTGGCAATGTCCTTTCCAGTAAGGTACACATTGACAATGAGGTTGACATACACATTGCCAGAGTTAGAACATAGTAAATGCTTAATAATTGTTTTTCTTCATTAATTCCTTTATTTATGATATGGTTCATTATAAAGCTCCCAAAGCTTATGTTGAGACCGGTAATATTGAAGTATTGACTCTTTTAAATGGTTCTTGCAAATGAATTTACATTTCAGGTTGCCCAAAACTTTTAACAAATCCAATCTCAGCTATTTTCCCCATTTAGCTTTATATTTGATGTGTCTTTCTGGGAGGACACAAATGTAATTTTAATTATTGGTTCAGTTATTAGTATGTTTCATTATCTCCATCTTCTCATCTTTTTTCGAGAAAGGAGGACCTTAGATAGAAATGGTCTATAAATAATTTACTGTCCTCTTATTATTCCTAGTGTGCTTAATACTCTATAGATTATTTTGCAGGTTGCTGGATTTTTCTTCTTTCTTTTTTTTTTGTCATTGAACAACAGTATCAGACTATATGTTCCTCTTCCTCAGACTCATTAAAAGCACCATTGAGATAAATCCAGCACCAAAAAGAAAGCTATATATGCCATCCTGTGCTCATATGGTTTTATTTTCTTCCTTGACTCTATATTTTGAAAGAATTTCATTTAGTGAAGCTTAGAGATTCTGAACAGTTCATAAGGAAATATGTACAAAAAACATATTCTTCAGTATTTATAGAGCAGTATCATATCTAGACAATTGTGAAAGGCATCCTCTGCCTAAATTATTGCTATAGTGCCTATATAGTTTATTTGCTCAATCTTCAAGGATTTTGGGATGTAATGTTGTGCCACAGGAGTTTATCATCTATTAGTTTGTAGATGATGATTATATCAATTTCATAAAATAATTTTAAAACCTGATCATTTTTTTAGGTTCTCACATTTCCCCCCCCAAATGCTAAAATTTGAGTTTTATATTAATCCAACAAAGTGATGTTAAGTCAAACTGATGACATATTTTGCACTGGACTTTGACTTCGTTTAGTAATTTGAACATTCCTTGGCTTCACCCTTCTTCCCCCCCCCCCCTTTTTCTTTTTTGGTTTTTGAAAGGCAATGGGGTTAAGTGACTTGCCCAAGATCACAAAACTAGATAATTTTTAAGTGTCTGAGGCTGGATTTGAACTCCACAGTTGGTGGTCCATCCATTGTGCCACCTAGCTGCCCAAATTTGCTGGTATACTTTGTACAACTTTTTATCAGCATCATCTTTTAAAATTTTAGGTTGCTCAGCTGGAATTCCATCTACCAGTCTTATTGTTGTCAATGTTTCCTAAGCCCTACTTGACATCATTTTCCTGGTTGTTTGACTCTAGATAAGTAATCACACCATCATGATTAAAGGTGATGTTAAGATTGTTCTTCTATAGCTATCTCATATATTCTTTCCACTTCCTTTCAAACCCTTCTGCTTCTGTCAAGTCCCTACCATTTTTGCTTGAAATTTTCCCTTGATATGGCCAATTTTCCTGAAGAGATATCTTGTCATTCCAATTATATTAATGTCTTCAATTATTTTGCATTGTTCACTTAAGAAAATTTTATTTCTGCTTGATATTCTCTGGAATTTTAGATTCAGTTTTTTTTCTATTTCTCTTTTTTTCATTCATTTATTTTCCTTTTCTCCTCAGCTGTTTGTAAACCTTCATCAAGCATGCATACTCCTTTCTTGCTGTTCCTTTCTGTTTGGAATATTATTTTGTACCTGCGGCCTATACAATATTGGGAATATCTCTCCATAATTTTTTAGATACTCTATTGACCAGATCATATTTTAACTGACTGTATAGAGTTAGTAGCAAAATATATAATCAATTTTATTTCTATATAAAGTGACTGGTGATGTCCATTTGAGGAATCAGTTTTTTAGGTTATTGCAAGACTGCTTACTATGACCAATGAGATATATTGGCAAAACTGTTACTGCTTGCCATGTTTTATTTTTTAATCTAAGGTCAAATTTGCCTGTTATTCTAAAATATAAATGCTAGATTTTCTTTTTATTCTATGCAAAAACAGAAAAAAATCTTCAGAAAGCATTTAAATCTTCTAAAGTACACTTTGAACAAATACCTACTATCTCACAATGGGTGCATAGGAATAATAAAGCAAATCTATTTTAAGAAGTTACAATTAGCATCATATTTGGGAAGTTTGTTATTAATACTATTTAATTTGCTGTATAAACATGTAATTGAGTACATTTATTTAATTTGTTACCCTCAATTAATCTTATACCCTTCTATCTGCAATCAGATGAGAATGTCCACAGGGCAATTCCAATTTAAATTACCTACTTCCTTTCATCTCAAGCTATAAGGAACACTTCCTCTTTGGGAATACCCAAATCGCTCACAATTGCTGATAAAGAGAATTGAATCTCTCTTTTCCATTTTTTTCAGATGTGGAGGAATAGAGTTGTAAAAAATAGCAAATATTAGGTTTAGGGATTGTATCAGCTTTGCTGAACTTCATTTGTTCCTTTTTCTTTCTTCTAAGGGATGGCTGCTTCTCTGAGAGAGAGAAGGATGCATATGGAACCACTGGTGATATAAAAAAAAAAGAGGTATCAATGGAAACTTAATTTAAAAATCAAAGAAAATAAAGTATAAGTGAATCACAGGACTGGGAAACTATGATCCCACCCTAATACCCCCTTCCACCACAACTTTCCCCCCATTCTGAAGACTGATTTATTATGAGAAGAACATGGTTTCAGGGAAAAACCCAAGGATCCTGACTAGGGAAGTGAGGAGGCCAGTACTGTAATTTTAGATTCTATTCCATGGTTATTAAAAAAAAAAAAAGAATATGAGTATCTAGTATGTATTTCTTTTAAAAGGTAACAAATGGTGCCTATAATTTCTGTGACTCTTCTACATTAATAAAATTCCTAATAAATTTTATTCACTGTTTCAAAAATCAGAGCTAAAGTTATTTTAGACATTTCAATTAAATTAATAGTCATTCCATTTATGAAATTATCTTTGAAATGTTAAACACTTTCATGCTAAGAAACTCATTCTAAATTTTCACTGAAGATCATATTGTATCTGCTCTTTGCAATGGTCTTTAATCAAAAACAATAAACACTGACCTGAGCAATCAGTTTTGTTCATAGTTTCTCAAGATAAATTCTCATTTTTTATTCAAAAAAGAAAACTAGAGAAAAGAGTACTTGAATGACTTATTGAAGCTCACACTGGTCATTGGTAATGATCCCTATGGAAAATCAAAATTCCTATGCTTAAAATCAACTAAATTCAATCATTGTGATTTTAAAACAGTTATTTGTTTAACTGGGCAATAAGCAAGTCTTCTATAGAATATATACTATGGACCATTAGTTAAATGCTTGATAATTCATGAATTAGCTTTCTGTTTATATGCATGCTTATTTAGAAAAGATTATTTATTTAGAAATGAAACTCTGTCATGAGTAATGACCATTAGTCAGCTATAGTAAATGCAATTATGTTTATACAACCACTTGAACAAATGTTTTTGGATTTTCAACAAGGAGAGTTATATTTTTAATTATAATTATGAACAGTTCTAATTAAGATTGAAGACAAATATTTCAAAGAATTTAAATACTTCTTCCTGACTGTGGACACCAGTCAATTGTTTGAGACTTCATTTCTGTATGCGAAATAGTAATAGCATTGCTATAATTTTTGCCAGTACTTATTTTCTATGTCAAGGTAAAATTCAATTTCATTTCACCAAAATTAAAATAAATGTGAAACTTTACCTAAGATCAACATGAAAAATTTGATCAATTCAGGTATATAAATAATTCAAAGTCATTAAAATATAGTTTTTACAAAATCAATTAAGTAAAAAATACAAATTATGACTCAAAAGAGATAAGAGAGATTGTTTTGATTTATTTCAAGTTGGGTTGAAATAAAAAAAATTCCTGAAAATTTCCCCTGGGAACCCAGTCTCATGACATTTCTAACATGATTTCCAGACCAAAGAGATACTAATGAAGATCCCAACTTTGAATGCTTATGCAAATCAAACTTATGAACCTTTAGAGAGTCATCCTTCACTAAGTCTGACTTTCAGGAGGGAATAAGTAGAACGAACAGATGGACTATTAAATGAAAAGTTCTCCATGAAAACCATATTAGAAATATAATCCAGAGTTATGAAGGAACATTGTTTCTACTCTAGTATAGGAGTATGATCAATTGCCATCACCACCACCCCAACCTATTTTATGAAATTACAGGATATAAAAAGCCAGTTACAAAGACAACAAAAGATTAAATTATTCCCCCCCTCTCAGATTTGAGTTGTTTCACTCACAACTGTGAAAATCTTTAAATAGAAAGGTGAATAATATACATTCATTTATAAATGATGATGAATTTTAAATGACCTTTGTTCAATCTTTTCAATTGTGTCTACTCTTCATGTCCCCAACTGGCATTTTCTTGGCAGAGATACAGGAGTGGTTTCCTTTATCCTTCTCTAACTAATTTTGCAGAAGAGAAAAGTGAAGTCAAAAACAGTTAAGTGATTTACCCCAGGGTCATACAGATAGTAAATATCAGGTCTTCCTGAGTCAAGGCCCATTCTATCTCCTATGCCCTCTATTTGCATTGGTGTGACTTATTCACACCTAAATTGTTCACCCTTACTAAGTATAGATTGATCACTGTGAAGAAAATTTAGAGATGTATGTACATATCTTAACTCCTTTAGGAAGTGTGAAGAAATTTTTAATCAACTTGAAGAAATTCTAGATTGACTAGTTAAAGCATTATTAATACCTCTGGTGAGTTTAAAAAGCACAAATTCTGTAAAAGGAAGTATCTCTGACTTGAAAAAATCAACTACAGAATAAGGACTCAGGTATGGAAAATAAAAATTCTTCACCTCCTTTAGCCTTTATTCAGAATGCATTAAGATTATGGAATTTTGACCTTTTCATTCTCTTCCCCCAATGGACAGAGTATTGCAAAACAACCTTTCTAATATGGGACACTGTTCCTAGTAGAGGGAAGTTTAATCACAGTGTCAAAGCAATCTACCGAAAAGAGCAAGCTTAGACCACAACAAAATTTCCAGCACAATAGAGTTGCTGTACCCAAGGGGAGTCCTATACAAACAATGTGGAATGATAGCAAGACTGTAGGACAGTTTCTTCTTTCGATGTCTCTCCTCTAAGAAATTGCAGGATTTTGTCTATTCTTTCAATTTATGTTATTTTTCTGTGTGTGCATAAACCTATATTCCCAGGTTTATGTGATTTCAATAAATAATTTTGCTTTGAATTAATTGTATAAATTGGCTGACTATTGAAGACAAACAATAGTTGTGGGGAAAGGGACATGAGCTGTATAGTTTTCAAAACATGCCAACAGAAAGCTCTTTGAACCTGTGTTAGTAATCTGCTGGGGTTGGGGGGCAGATTAGGAGAATATATTAAGTGGGAAGACTGAAGGGATATGTTATTGTTCAGTCATTTCCATCGACTCCAACTCTTTGTGACCCTATTTGAGGTTCTCTTGGCAAAGATGCTGGAGAGTTTTCTATTTCCTTCTCCAGTTCATTTTACAGTTGAGGAAACTTAGACTAAGAGGGTTAAGTGACTTCCCTGGGATCACACAGCTAATAATTGTCAGATTTAAACTTTATGGGTCAGATTTAAACTTAGAAAGATGAATTTTCTTGACTCCAGGCCTAGGACTTTATCGACTATGACACGTCATCGCCCTCAACGCAATATGACACAACTTTAAAATTAACGCCTTCTGATTTTTTCCCCCTATAAACCAACTGATTTTAAAGAAGAAACACGATTGGGAATGTTTTCTAGCTCTGCATATGAATTGACCTTTTTGCTTTCATTAGGAATATAGAAAAGTAAAACTGATTCAATCACAGCAGGCAGGCAGTGGTATGGATTGAAAAGAGAACTTAAAAAAGTCAATTATACATTCATATAATATTGTTCTGGTTACTACAAGACTCTGAGTGTCAGAGAAAAGTAGAGTGCAGCACATTTAGAAGAAAAGAATCACAAGAAGAAGAAGAAAAAGAGAGAATACACTTGTTAACTTCCTTGGGAAGTCTACTGTGTTTTCTATTGACAAGTGAATGTATTATTATAATAATGTGTATATATATATATTATATAAACATAAAAGAAGATCAAAACACAATTATAAGGGGATAATTTTTCATCTTTAAAGCACTGTCCCAAATCTAAAATGACAAATGATGATTACTTACCTTGCCACTCACCTATTTTTTTGTCCTTCCATGAAAATAAAAAAAATAAATCAGGAGCTCAAAACTGCTCACATGACCTAGATGAAATTATACAGAGGGTCTCTCAACTCTCTCTAGAGAGTTTTGGTTGGGCCAGAGGAAAGGGATCCTGATAGAGTAATCTATTAACCCATCTCTGACTGCTTTGACCTCCACATTAGAAAATCATTATGCTTCGTTGAGTTTTACAAGTATGCCATCTATCAGAAAACACTTATTTTTTCTATATTTTGTATGGTGAAAAGAAGAATAATTTATTAGTTCATATGTATTTTTATGTGAGTGTGTTCTTCATTCATATAGATAGGAATAAATGATGACAGAAGATATTTTCTTTTTCCAATTTTTCTTTTCTTGTGTTTTTGTTTTCCTCTTTGAAAAAAACATTTTATGGGATATATATATATATATATATATATATATATATATATATATATATATATATATACATATATATGTATATATATATAATGGCTATATATATATATATATATATATATATATATATATATATATAGGCTATATATATAAACTGTTCAGTTTCATTTTATGTAACTGAACATTTTCTTTCTTATTTTCCTACTTTTACATATTTGGTTCCTTGCCAAGGACTCTGTTCTTTACCTTTTGAGATAGAGGAAATCAAAATGAATAGACACCCCCCCACACCTAAATACACACTAACACATTACATGGTCATTGAGATCAGGTAAGGAATAAAAAAGGAAGGAGTCTTTCTAAGGTTTTTCTTCTGAACTCACTTACATTGAGTGTAGCTAATTGTCCACAGAGGTATGAAACTCTAAACCCTTTCCATGAACATTTAGTTAGAAGCAGACCTTGGCCAAAAATGATTCAAGCAAACTTCCCACTCTCTACTCCCTTCCCTTTCCATCTAAGATCCTTTGCCTTCTATCCATTGTATGACTTCCAAGATTTCTGATGGAAACACCCTGTGGCTTTTTTTCCACTACATGTTAAAACAAGTTTTCAGAGTGTTTTTTTCTACTCCTCCCCTCCCCCCTTTTTAAGATGTCGCCCATCATATTAAATTGATTAGGATTTTCTTTTGAAGAGTTACCTGAGGTGAAGTCTTATTGGCACATCTACCACTGAAAACTCATGCCAAAGGCAGGAGTGGTGCCAGCCAAACTGATGCATGGCAAGTCATTAGAGTAAGGGGCTCAATTTCATGCCATGATTTAAGATGGTGCCTGCTCTGTGCCAATGATAAAGCTTCTGGGCTTTTTAAGGAATTCAAAATAGGAACTGTGTTTCCTCAGTGGGGAGGAACTAACTCATATTCAATAACACATTTAAAGGCATAACAGTAATAGATTGAATGAACAACTAACAAAGATTTCTGCAAGGGAGATGTTTAATGCATGATTTAACTATGTTCGAGGTTTGGGACTTTCTATTGTACATTATTAGAATCCCTGGGTTGCCAACAGCAATTGCAAAACCATTCATTTAGTGGTTTAAATAAAGAAATGATGTTTTACAAACTGGCTTTTCAACATAATAATGTGGCTCACACAATAGTGCTTAAGTAAGGAATAGAGAAAAAAATAGCAATTTCACATTTCTTCCTTTGCAAAAACTGAAATGCATATGACATTGTTTCAGACAATTAAAAGGCAAATAAGGAAGTGTTCATTGACCCAGCTGGCATAAATTTTGGAGACTATATAGGACTTTATATGAGACATGATAAGCTAAGTTAGAATAGATGAACCATTTCCTCCCTCTTTTTCCTACCTTTTCATTTGAGGGAAGAATTGAGGGAAGTACATCTTTGAAGTGAAGTCTTCTAGAGCTATGTCTCTGACCTACACAGAGGCAATCACATAATGCATTTTTGCATATTTGAGTATCATTCAGGTTTCAGCCATTCTTTATATGCTTCACAGGATATTGAAGATTACACTCATAGTTGATGGTCAGGAATAACAAGACTTAAAATAATTAATGATGAGTGCTAGGGATCAAGAATCCAATGTTATTAATGCTTAGGAACTTAATTTCATTTAGATTTTCTTTTTTATGATGGGTACTTATTGTCATTTTGAAATGACAAGAAATTCTACTACTTAATAGCTATAAAGTATGTGCATTCTACAGAGTGAAGTTATTGTTTTCCAATTATTCAGATATGTCTGATTCATCATAACCTGAATGGACCATGGCATACCAGGCCTTTCAGTTTTCTATTATTTCTTAAAGTCTGTCCAAGTTCATATCCATCATTTCCATAATGCTATTCATTGTTATTATGGGAACTTGAGCAAATATCTTAACCCTTATTATTGTATCGCTTCATCATCTGTAAAATGAATTGGTTTGACTAGATCATAAAGGTTCCTGCCAATTTTACTAGTATATAAATCAATGAGGAAAATGATTATAGAATTATAATTCTGAAGGCCATCTTCCCCTTCCTTTAGAAAATTGCATACTCATTTATCTTTTTTTGGAATCTATGTTATTCTTCTTAATGATATTTAGAGTCAGGAAATATACAGACTCACTCGGTTTATGTGTCTTACATCTCTGAACAGTGAAAAAATTATTTTCTTTTCATATTTTTTTCCCTGCTACAAAGTAAAGAGTATTGCTTTGATTGCTAACAATATTATAATCCTAATTACATAAACCAGTAAGCCACCATTCTCATCATGCAGTGAATAGCCCTTTCCTATTCCCCAAAACAAAGTTCTTTTATTTTGTTTCTATATTAGCTTAACCCATTATCCTTCAGCTTGTGTAGTTTCCTATATTTCCTGGAACTGTAAATACTTTGAAGCTACACTTTCACCTTTGTTTCCTTTCTGTCGTTCAAGAACAATTTAAAAGATTTCAGTCGTGAATAATGATAGCCAGCAATTATAGGGCACTTTAATATTTGCTAAATATATTGCAAATATTACCTCCTTATCCCTGAGAGGGAGTTGTCATTTTCATCCTACTTTACAAATGAAAAAATTGAGTCAGATAGTGGTAAAGTGGCTTATTTAGGGTTACAAAAATAGCATATGTCTGAGACGATGTCTTCCTAATAGCACTTCCAATAATCTAATGTTGAATCTAATTGCCTTTAAATCTTAAATCAATTGGATGGCAAGCAGTTTAAGGCTTGAACCTATGCCCTTAATATGCACAAATACAATGAAGTTTATACTCAAAAAATATTTTTCAAATGTCTATGTATTTATATCAGGCACGAAATACAATGAAAGTTTGGCCATGTCAATGAAATATCACCTAAAGTCTTGAGTTAAGAATATCAATCTTTTTGTTTATCTGTTTGTTTACTCCTAACATTTTCTTATCAGCATTCCAAGGAGAAAGCCAGGAAAAGCTGCTGTCTCTGGTGTAATCTTCATTATGTTTTGCTGGGGCCCAATCCACTTAACTTTGCTCCCTGGTACATAGGAAGTACTTAATAATACCTACTAATTGACTTGCAATGAAAAGATATCCTTTGACATTAGAAAAATAAATCTCAGAAATATCTGATTGTAAGGGTAATGTGGTAATATTAGCAAGAGCCAAAGTTGACTGATTTTGTATTTATATACATATTATTTTTGGAGGAGGAGGCAGCATGGTATATAGTGTATAGAGAATTGGACCATGATGTAGAAAGATCTGGATTCAAATATGTTCTCAAACATTTATTAGCTAAAGAAAATGACAAACCATTTCAGTAATTTTGTCAAGAAAACCCAAATTGGGTCATGTGTCTGAACATCATTTTTAATATTTATTCTCTTCATTTTTATTCTGCAATAAGCTCAATCTTTTCTCCCCTGCCCCCCAAAAAATCTGATCACCAAAAAGTTTAAGTAAAATCAACTGACAAAGTAAATACAGAGGACAGACAGAACAAACAGTCTAAGAGCAAATAATACACTTCATCCCTGTACATCTATCTTCAGAGAAAAAAGGTATGTTTCAACATCAGTTTTCTAGGATCAATATTATTAGCTACAAATAGTCATATTTCTTGTAATTTGTTGTTTTCTAAGTATTTATCATTTTTAAAAACATTGTGTATGTTGGGCTTTTTAGGCCTGTTTCCTTCACTGTATACTACATCACATAAGTCTTCCCCTTTTTGTCTGAATTTTTGATACTCATTTATTTTTGATTCAATAATCTTCCTTTATTCTATAGTTCTTTTACTAACCCCTAATCCACTCCCCCTCAATCAATGTGCATGAATTTTGTTTCTAAGTTAGTTTGTTTGTTTTGCTTATCACAAAAGTGCTGCTAAATGATAAAGCCGTTAGAGTTCTTGACTGGGAGAATCAGAAATTCAAGTTAAGTCTCAGATACTAGCTACATGACTCTGAGTAAGACATTTAACCTCTGTTTGACTCAGTTTCCTCAACTGCAAAATGGAACTAATAATAGTACTTCTTGCCTAGAGATACAATGAGGATCAAATGAGATTTTAAAAAAAATGGTTTTCAAGCATTAAAACTCTATATAGATATCATCCATCATTATTATCACTATTATTATTATAAAACATTGATGTTTCCTTTAGATTACTGATCTTTTTGAAGCATATTGCTTTTCATGGATACTGGATCAAAAGTTTTGAAGATATTGTACTATTGTTAAATTTGGCTTCAAAGGGGGGAAACTTTTGGGGGTTACTTATTAGCAAAATGCCAGTGGATATTGGCAAACATTCTAGCAGAGAAGTTTTCATATGGAGATTATTAATATTCTGATAATAAAAAACGGTCTCACCCCACAGATTTTTCCATCTGATATTGTTGGGCCACGTAATGGCTTGACTTGGAAAAGGAATAGTTAATTCAACTTCATGGAGCACTTTCTCTGCCTGGGTGGTAAAGTGCTTTTAATGCATTGAAAGGAATGAAAGAAAGAGAGAGAGAAAGAGAGAGAAAGAGAGAGAAAGAGAGGGAGAGAGGGAGAGAGAAAGAGAAAGAAAAAAGGAGGGAAGGAAGGAGGAAAGATAGAAGGAAAGAAAGAAAGATAAAGAAAGGAAGAAAGAAAGAGAAAAGAAGGAAAAAGGGAAGGAAGGAAGAAAGGAGGGAAGGAAGGAAGAAAGAAGGAAAGGAAAGGAGGAGGGAAGGAAGGATGAAAGAAAGGATGACAAAAAAAATTTAGACCAAACTCCTTAATGAATATTGATGCAAAAATCTCAAATAAAAGTTTAGGAATGTGGAAACAGCACATTATTACTAGGATGATACACCATGATCATGTTAAATTTACACCAAGCAGGGATAGTTCAATATTAGGAAAGCACTCAACATAATTAAACATAAAAATAGCAAAACCAATAGAAATCACATGATTATCTCAATAGATGCTGAAAAAGCCTTTGATAAAATACAACATCCATTCCTAATAAAGACACTAGAAAGTTTAGGAATAAATGAAGTTTTCTTTAAAATAATAAATAGTATCTATCTAAATTCATCAACAAACATTATATTTAATGGGAATAAAATCAGAGCATTTCTAATAAATTCAAGGGTGAAACAAGGTTGCCCATTAACACCATTGCTATTCAATATAGTATTAGAAATCCTAGCAGTAGCAATAAGAGAATAAAAAGAACTGGCAATGAGGAAGTAAAACTTTCACTATTTGCAGATGATATGATGATATGCTAAGAAAACCTGAGAAAATCATCTAAAAAACTCCTGAAACAATTAACAAATTCAGCAAATTACTAGGATATAAAATAAACCCACATAAATCATCAGCAGATAGATAGATAGATAGACAGATAGATAGATAGATATAGATATACATACAAAGCCCAAGAGATAAAAAGAGAAATTCCATTAGAATAACTATAGGCAACATTAAATACTTGGGAATCCAAACTGTATGAATTATAAGGCACTTCTTGCCCAAATAAAATCAGATCTAAATAATTGGAAAAATGTCAAATACTCATGGTTAAGTTGAGCTAATATAATAAAAATGACAATTCTACCCAAAGTAATTGCTTATTTAGTGTCATACCAATCAAACAACTAAATAACTGCTTTACTGAGGTAGAAAAAATAGGAACAAAATTCATATGTAGCAGCAAAAGGACAAGAATAACTAGGGAACTGATGAAAAAAATGCAAAGAAAGATGATCTAGTTCTAGCAGATCTAAAACTATACACTATAAAGCAGCAGTCATCATAACTGCCTGGTGATAGTTTAGAAATAGAGTAATGGAACAGTGTATTAGGATAGGTTCAAAAGAAGTCACAGTAAATGCCTACAGCAATCTACTATTTGACAAGCCCAAAGACATCAGCTTCTGGCATAAGAACTCACTATGACAAAAATTGGTGAGAAAACTGGACTATAGTATGGCAAAAATTAGGCATAGCTCTACATCTCATACCCTATACCAAAACAGGTAAAGGATTTAGACATAAAAAGCAATACCACAGATAATTTAATAGACCAAGAAAATATCTATCAGATCTAAAAAGGGGATAAATTTATGACCAAACATGAATTAGAACACATTATAAACTGCAAAATGAATGATTTTGACTGTATTAAATTAAAAAGCTTTTGCACTAATAAAATCAATGGCAATGCTGCCAAAATTAGAAGGAAAGCAGAAAACTGGGAAACAATCTTTACAACTAGTTTTGATAACAGTCTCATTTCTAAAATGTATAGAGAATTGCATTGAATTTATAAGGTCACAAGTCGTTCCCCAACTGATAAATAGTCAAAGGATATGAACAGATAGTTTTCAAGTGAAGAAATTAAAGCTATATATAAGATATGAAAAAATGCTCCAAATCATTATTGATTAGAGAAATACAAATTCAAACAAAAATGAAATATCATCTCACACCTTTTAGATTAGCCAAGATGAGAATAAGGGGAAAATGATCAATATTGCAGAGTTTGTGGGAGGATTGGAACATTGATGCATTGCTGGTGGAGATGTGAATGGATCCAACCTTTCTGGAGAGCAATATGAAACTTGCCCAAAGAGCAATAAAACTGTTTTTATACCCTTTGACCCAGCAATTGTAATTCAAGATCTATATCCAGAAGAAATTATTAAAAAAGGGAGCAATTCTATAATATTAGACTGGGTTTTAGACTATATTATCCCCATCCAGAGGAAGAAAAATAAAACAAAACACACACACACACACACACACACACACACACACACAAACACGCAAAAATCAACCCTCCAGAATCTGATGAACACTTTATAAAAATTATCTCTTATGTATCTCTTTCCCTTAATCCTAATTTCTCACACTAAAAATTACTAATCTGTACATGTTTATCAAAATATGTATGTATAATGCTAACATGACTATGCACTGCTGAAGTAGTGGGGTGGGAAGGGAGGGTGGAAGGAAATTTTGTAACTTAAAAATATGCACGTGCGGCAGCTAGGTGGCTCAGTAGATAGAGCACCGGCCCTGGAGTCAGGAGTACCTGAGTTCAAATCCAGCCTCAGACACTTAATAATCACCTAGCTGTGTGGCCTTGGGCAAGTCACTTAATGCCATTGCCTTGTCAAAAAAACCTAAAAAAATGCATGTGCTTATAGATGCAACTAAATAAATAAAGATGAAATGCTATTCTGTTATAAGAAATGAACAGGATACTCCCAGTCAAAAAATAACTTTCCTGAACAGATGCAATGTTACTATATATGAAGTAACAGTAATGTTGTAGCATGATAATCTATGAATGACTTCCCTTTTCTCCAAATTGTTATGATCCAAAGGAACTCTGAAGGATTTATGGTAAAGAATGTCATCCATGCCAAAGACAGAGCTGATTGTGTCTGAATACAGATTAAAGCATATGTTTAAAAAAAAGGAAGAATGAAAGGAAGGAAGGAAGAAAGAAACAGAAAGATGGAACAAAAGAAAGATGGAAGGAGGGAATGAAGGTATAAGAAAAGTAGAGAAAGAAAATGAAAGGAAAGATTAAGGAAAAAATAAAGAAAATATTTCTGAACAAAGAACTCCAGAGTGAGATATATTATAGTTTAACTGTTTATTTTAAGTAGTCCATTTTCTGTTCAATCAGATGGTTTAGTAATTAAGGGGGATGAGAGGGTATATATAGGATAAAATAAAAGGAAAGTCACATTTTGTTTCTATCATTCTCTCTCTCTCTCTCACACACACACACACACACACACACACACACACACACACACACATACACACTCACTCACTTTCTCTCTTTGTTTCTAACCCCATATTGTGACTTCGACAAATGATGATGCAAGGAGAAAATTTATGCTAGGTCTCAGGGCATTAGCACATTATCACAAACAAAACAGAACATTCAGTGACTGCCACAAGGGAGCCATTGAAAGATTTTTTGAAAGTGATGCATGGGTAAAGGCCCTTTTCTAAAGAAGTTTGGCTGTTGTCATGCCAGAACAAGTCTGGGTAAAAGTCCTCAGAGAGCCAGGTGAAGACATTGAGCATTCGATGAGGAACATTTAACCAAAAAGCTCATTCTAGAAAGGAAAGAGGAACCCGGTTTCTTCCCAAGGGCCTCTGTGCTGAATGATTTAAGGCTACCTGTAGGAAATACATTTTTTGCTTTATGGCTTTTCCCCTCCCTCTGTTTCATGAAAATAAGGAGAAAGAAGAAAGAAGAATGAAGAAAAAAGAAGAAGAAGAATGAAAAGGAGAAGAAGAAGAATGAAAAGGAGAAGAAGAAGAAGGAAGAAGAAGAAGAAGAAGTAAAATTTAGCTCTCTTTCTTCTGCTTAACTAAATAATCCATAATCCCCAGGAAGTCATACTAGGAATTCTGCCCCAACACCTTTCTTATTATGACCTCTGTCTCCTGCCCCACTGAAACTACTGACTAATCACATGATGGTTTTAATTAAACAACAGTGATTAAAGCACTACCTGTTTTAATCTTTGAAAAATATTCTATTCTATACATTTTTTCTTTATAAGAAGATTTTTCCAATTTGGTTCATAAATTAGGGTTCACACATCTGCAAACTTTGGCACCAAGACAAAAATTAAAAAAAATCAAGGGCATATTTTAAAACTAAAATCTGTATAGAGTACATATAATCATAGATGTAGTAGGAAGAAACCTCACTGGTAATTTGATCATACCATTTTATTCGTGTAGATAAAGAATTGGAGCCAGAGAAGTTAATTGAATTGCTTAGGGTCTAAACAAATTATAAATATTGAAGTGAGATTTCAATTCCACGTATTAAGCAGTTACAAGCATGCCTTTCCCTGTAGTAAGAACAAATGATAAAATGAACACAGAAGCAGTTCTGATTCTCAAGGAGCTTAAGTCTAATATTAGAGTAAACAAACAAATTAATTAACAAATGAGTAGATTTATATACATATTCATATGTGTATGTGCACATGTGGGTAGAGAGAGAGAAACAGAGACAGAGAGACAGAAGCAGGTTGCATACAAAACACATACAGAATACAAAATAGGTAAGCTTTAAGGGAATGGCTATAATATTTGTTAAGAGGTCTTTTGAAGCATGAGATATTTGAAATAACCTTGAAAGAAGTAAAAATTTTAAGAACTGGGGGTAAAGAAGAATAATATGTCAGACTATGGCATGGTGTCTAGCAAGTAAAGACATAAAGTGGAATGACCATTGTGTAGAAATATGAGGTTTGTTGACTGGATTATAGAGTGCTTGAAAAGAAATAAAATAAAGAAGACTAAAGGGACAAAGGGACCTGCTTGCAAAATACATTACATAGACCATTGTAATTGATCCTAGATATAAAAAGTAATAAGTGGCATTTATTGATTTGGGAGCAGTGGAAAGGGATATAGTCATACCTATGTAGCAAGAAAATAACTTCAGTATTTAAGTGTATTTGAGAATTATTTTAGAATAATTGACAATGATCATGATTTTTGGTAATGGTCTGAAATAGGGTGGTAGATATGTGAGAGAAGAGAAATAGATGTGGAAAAGAGAAATTATGATGGTAGAAATGTCAGGATTTGATCATTTATATAGGCTGTCTGAGATTGAAGCTTTTAGATTAACACGGAAAAGCAGCCTTGAAAGTCAGAAGGAAGTTTGAGAAGAATTGGTTTTCTTTTGTACTATGCATTTCCCTATTTAGTATAGTATAGAATCTAGGTCATAGTAAGCATTTAAAAAATACATGTTGACTAAATTTGGATTTGATATTTCCATAGGATTTTAGTCAGAGAAAAGATCAGCAATTGAGGCCTCCACAGAGGAGAAAGAACAGATTAATGAATTATGTATGCAATTAAACAAAAAGCAACAAAAGGAACTCTTTGCATGTTATGAAGGTATACTTAGAGAATCAAGACAATATAAAATACTTGGGGATCTACTTACCAAGGCAAGCCTAATTTGAACACAATTAAAAAATTCTTTCAATACAAATAAAGTAAATCTAAACTATTGAAAAAATATCAGTTGCTTATGAGTAGGCCAAGCTAATATAACAAAGTGAAAGGTTTAGGTAAATTAATTTACTTATTCAGTGCCATACAAATAAACTGCTAAAAATTATTTTATGGAGCCAAAAAAAATACTAACAAAATTCATCTGTAAAAACAGAAGATCAAGATTATTAAGAGAGTTAATTAAAAAGGGCAACACTAGGTCTAAAATTGTATTACAAAGCAGCAATCATCAACACTCGGATACTGACAAAGCAAAGAGAGGTGCAACAGTGGATAGATTTAAGAGTAGTTTACATTTCAGATCTATTGAGAGGTGAGGATTTTTTTTATCAAAAAGAGAGAATCAGAATTTTATGAAACACAAAATAGATAATTTTGATTACAGTAAATAAAACAAAAACAATATAGCCAATATTAGAAAGAAAGCAGAAAACTAGGAAACAATTTTACAATGTTTTGAATAAAGACTTGATTTCTAAAATATATAGAGAACAGAGTTAAATTGATAAGAATATAAGCAATTCCCCAAAGAATAATTCATCAAATTATATGAACAGGCAGTTTTTAGGTGAAGAAATTGTTGCTCTTCATAGTCATGTAAAAATGCTCTAAATCACTATTGATTTGAGAAACACAAATTAAAACATTTCTGAGGTACCACATCACTCCTATCAAAGATTGTCTAATATGACAGAAAAGGAAATTGTTAAGAATTAGAAGAAATAAGGTACTGATGCACTTTTGGTAGAGTTGTGAACTGATGTAACTATTCTGTACAGCAATTTGGAGCTATATTCAAAGGACAAGCAAACTGTGTATACTCTTTAGTCATGCAATAACACTACTAGGTCTATATTCTGGTCATTAAAAAGTAGAAAGGATCCACATTTACAAGAATTTTCAAAACACCTCTTTTTGTAAAGGAAAAGAATTGGAAATGAGGGAGAAGCCCATCAAATTGGTGAATGCCCGAACACGTTATGGTATATGGACGTAATAGAACACATTGTGCTATAAAAAATGATAAGGAAGCAGTTAATGACTCAGTGAATAGAGCACTGGCCTGGGGTCAGGAGGACCTGAGTTCAAATTTGGCCTCAGACACTTAATAATTGTCTAGCTGTATGACCTTGGGCAAATCACTTTAAATCTATTGCCTTAAATAATTATTTTTTTTAAATGATAAGATAATGGATTTCAGGAAAAAAAACTTAGAAAGTCTTGCATGAACTGATGCTGAGTGAAGTGAACTAGAATCATGAGAACATTTTACATAATAACAGCAAAATTGTATAGTGATCAACTATAATAGACTTGACTGTTCTTAGGAATATGGTTTTCAAAGAAAATTCTCAAAGAATCATGTTGGAAAATGCCATCCCCAACCAAAGAAAGAAATATGGAACCTGAATAAAAATTAAAGCATATTATTTTTTCCTTAATTTTTTCTTTCTTGTGTTTTTCCCCCTTTGGTTCTAATTCTTCTTTTACAACATGACTAATATGGAGATATGTATGATATGCCTGTGCATATGTAACCTATATTAGATTTCTTGCTGTCTTGGCTATGGGAGAGAAAAGGGAGAGAAGGGGAAAAACATCTGGAACTCAAAGTTTTTCAGTATTAATTGTTGAAAATTATCTATACATATAAGTGAAAAAATAATATACCATCAAGACAAAAAAAAAAGTTTGAGACTTTGGAATTGTCATTGTATTTTCTGGGGGGCAACTATCCAGCTGAAGTATGTTTAAACAAAATTGGATAATAATATTTTCAAATGAGAAGAGGTGTCCAAATTTTTAAAGCAAAGTAAAAGGCTAGAAATAGTAAAGGGGACAAGAAGTATTCTGACTCTTTCTTGATCAGTGAAGAATATGAGAAAAAGTATGAATAATATTGGAAAAGCAGAGCTATCAGATGGAGAGATTTCAATGGATATCAAAAGATGGAAAAATGAGAGAGGAAGAATGCTTAGATGAGATGAAATTTGTTATTTGTGGAGCAGATATTTCAGAAGATGGGTTAAACTGCTGCAGAACATTGTGTGTGTTTGTGTGTGGGGGGTGGAAGGGTAGGCAAAATAGATGAGAGTGAAGAATTAGAGAGATGGTGTAGAAGGGCATTTTTTTTTCAGCAACTAGGATCGTGGTAAAGACCAGGATTATTGGGAGGGAGAGAGTAAAATTCTATCAGTTAACTCACTATTCAGTTATCATATTAACCTTCCTAATAAATATTTGACTCTATGTCAACCTCCCTCTTCCCCAATTCAATCAACTTCCAGGATCAAGAATAAAATTTTCTACTTAATATTCATGTCTTGTTCTTCTCTGGTATTTCCAGCCTTTTAACATCTTACTTACTGATAGATTCTCTTTGAATCGGTAACACTGGTTTCTTTGCTGTTCCTAGAACACACAGCACACTGTTTCTTAATTTCTAGCATTTTCTTTTGCTTTCCTTCATGACTAGAATTTTATCTCTTCTCATTTCTATCATCTGACTTGTTCCTTAAAGTCTCAACTAAAACTTCCACTTTCTACAGGAAACCTTTAATTATCCCATTAATACTAATATCATCTCTTTGATAATTAAATATAATTTACCCTGAATATACATTTTTTGTATATAATTGTTTTCAAGTTATTTCCTTCATTAAGGTAAGTCCTCCCTCTTCCAATCTTTTTTGTACCCTTAATATTTGGCACAGTGCCTAACAAATAGCGAATATTTAATAAATATTACCCACTTACCTCAGATGATGTAATCACAGTTGACCCAGAATGTAATCATAACATAAAAGTAGTTATTAAAAATGATGTTTCCAAGTCTCAAAGAAAAATTGATATTTCTTTTATCAAACAGAGGATTATAGGACCATGGACTTCAGGAAACATTTTGTGGCTGATTAATCATATCATTTGGGCCTATGTTATGAGTAAATAATTCATTTTGGAGTGATAATTTTAGACTTCAGAGTACTAAGGTGGATAACTGATCTGTCTGTATCAAAACTTTACAAAAGGAGGGATACCCCCTAACTGGAGTAGCCTTCAGAGCTATTGAACCACTACAAGTTAATGTATATAACCAAGAGAAGAGACAGGGACCAAAAGACAATCATGGAGAGAGAATTGCTACAGAGACTCAGTTTCATGGAATATTATCCAGGAGTATTATAAGGTTCAGATGAAATAATTAATGACAAAAATAAGGAACTTTTATTTAGTACCTTCTATGGGCCAGGCACCCTGCTAATCATTTCATAAATATCAAACCTGCTGCAAACCTTATAGTAGCAATTGATCCTTATTATCATTAATTTGCTAGTTTCTCTGTTTTTTATTGACTTCATTTCCTGAAACATCTACTGTCTTCCAGCTGCTGAACTTAAGTCATGTTTGTACAGGGATAAAGGGGTTTGTTTGCTGGCCAATGTTTGCCACCCAGATTCTCAGAGCTCATGGAAGGGGTAGGGATTGAGAGTGGAGGAAGAATGTGTGCACAGACATGTACTTTTAAGTTTAATCTATATTATTAATGCTTTTTAAAGTCTGGACAATTAACAGAACAACAAATTATGCCCTAATGTCTAGAAATTATCAATTTCAAGGGGGTAAATAATGGATGAAAATTTAATAATCAATTCTATTAAGCAAATTACAGCTGGTTCCAAGAAAGACCTGATATTAATCTTCATTTTGTAGCAGAATGCTGGCTCTGAAATCAAGATATTTGACAACATGTGGCATCAGCTAAGTGGTACAACTCACAGACTCTACAAATAGAAAAAGGGGAAACGATGAAGAGACTTGTGAATGTAGAAATTGGGTGAAAATGTAAATTGACTATCAAGTAGTCTTGAGATGCAAATTGACAAGAAGTAGAGAATTATGATTGTTAACAGAAACAACTGTAACCTTGAAATTTGCTTGGGTGGAGACCCCCCCCCCCCAATTCTTGATGTACCATCGATTGTTTAATGTAAATTTGCCTTTACACTCTACCTAATGCCAGGTCCAGTATAGGGGAAGGTAGTTCACCTTTTGCCTCTGGATGAGAGGCAGGACATAAAAACCTGGGTTGAACTAGAACTCAGGGCCACCAGTCTTCTCTTAATCTGTGGCCCAGTCAATGTGGCTTGACTGATCTTTTATCTCTCCCTCTCTCTCTCTCTCTCTCTCTCTCTCTCTCTCTCTCTCTCTCTCCCTAGTCCTTCCTATGTCTTGTAACCTTTTAAATAAATATTTGTTTTATTTTCACACTTGCTTTCCTGAGTCTGAATAATGATTCCTCATAGGAAGAACAAAACTCAAGTGGTCAGCAGTTACAGAGGGAAAGTTTCTATACGCTGAAATCTCAGGAGTTGTGACTTTTCCTTTGCCTGACAATTTTCTCATTTATCATTGAATATAGTCTTCCAATGGGTAGTGTTTTTAATTTAAAGTAAAGTGTGCCCCATTTTTTTAAGGACTTGCTTTGAATCAGCTTTTCTTATAGTACCATCTTAGTAAATGCTTAATTAAAAATCTAATTGGATCTACTGACTGATTGTTAACAAGAAATACACTGATGAGTTCTTATGATTAAAAGCAGTAGTAAAAATAACTACCCACAATGTTTGTTTTAGAACCCAAAGAGCTCCCTTTTGGTGACCCAGCTGTAATACAGAGTGCAATTTGAGGAAGTAGTTCAGAAAGGGTGACACAGGAAACAACACCAACATAAAAAACCATGAAATATTTCTGTCCTGGGTTAACTTCATGCATCCAGTATGAGCTAATAAGAAGTATTACTAGAGGAGTGCTTGGTAAAGAGCTGGAAGTGCACATACAGCCTTTGGATTAAAAAAAAGATAGTAATGACTTGTATTGAGATTAAATTATTTTGATACCATGATTTAGTTGTCAGCTAATTAAATATCAATATTACTTAGCAATATTTTAAATATAAAAATTATTTATTAGACAATAAGTAGTAAAACATGTAGATCACTGAGTTTGGAATCAAAAATATCCAAGTTTAAATCCATTCTCAGACACTTCTTAGCTATGTGACCTGGAGCATATCACTTAACCATTGTCTTCAGTCTGTTCAGTCATAAAATAAGAATAACAATAGAACTCATTTCACAAGTTGTTGTGAGAATCATATGAGATAATATTTGTTAAGTACTTAGTACAGTGACTACCACAGAGTAGGACAACTAGGTTGAACAGTTGATTGAGCACTGTCCCTGGAGTTAAGAGGATCTGAGGTCAATTTTGGCCTCAGACACTTGACACTTACTAGCTGTGTAACCTTGGGCAAGTCACTTGACTCTGATTGCCTCACCTCCAGGGCCATCTCCAGTCATCATGATTCATATCTGGTCACTGGCCCAGATAACTCTGGAGGAGAAAGTGAGTCTGGGGACTTTGCACAGCACCCTTTTACTCAAATCCAGTTCATGCGCATGTCATGGCATCACCTCCCTGGTCTCATGTCTTCTCTGAGAATGAAAAATAAATAACAACAAACAACTAGATAAAACATACATAATTTTTAATATTATTATTTATTATCACCTTATCATAAGATTCATTACATAGTTAACTGGAATTTGATTTCATCTTCAAGTTAATTTCACTGAACTAAGCACTTGAATTTGATTAGTACTTCTCATATGTGACAATATCATGATGCTTTGGTGAATTTTTAATGGAGGACACTGGGAAAGATTTTATTTCTATGATTATTATTTATTAATTTGTTTCATCCAATTATTATTTTTATCAGACACTACAAATATAAAAATCTTTGACATGAAAAATCCTTTCACAATGATCATACACAGTGCATTTTATAGATTTATTTTTCTTAAATTCAAGTAAACAATGCCTCTATCATCAATTTGTCTGTGTTAAAACTGCCTAAAATCAGAATTTTTTTTTTATTGAGTTATATGCCATTGAGTATATTTGTCTCTCTAGGTATATATATAAATATATATATATATATATATATACATATATATATTTACAGGGTGAGCATATAAAGTGAAATCTATTTAGAGAATGGTTCTTCTCCATGTCTACCATGAGAAGATAGAACAATAAAGATATTTTAGGTTCCAGTTAACAGGAAATAAATTTCTTGATGGTAGGAACTATTTTCTTTTTATATCATCATATAAAGAATATAGTAAGAATTTTTAAGTGTTTGTGAAAATTAATTTGATCAAATTTAACTTTCAGCTTTCACCACCAATGATGGATATTATTTTAGTGTCCCCATTTGAGCAATTTTCCTTTCAGGAGTTCATTCTATCTGTTACTATCCTCAATACCACATGACCATTCAATGCACATAATTGTATCAGGCAATCCTGATGTAATCTAATCAAACTAGAGATTTTATTGAATTGTTTCTACTGTTGCTATTCAGTCTTGTCTGACTTTTTTTGACACCAAGGACAGTTACATGAAAATACTGTCCAGGAGGTATCTTTGGTAGAAATACTAGAATGTTTTGTCACTTTTTTCCTCCAGTGGATTGAGGGAAACAGGTCAAGATATGTGCCCAGAATAATATAATTAGTAAGTATCTGAGACCGGATTTGAATTCAAATCTTCCTGTCTCTAGACCAAGATCTCTAACCATGAACCACCTAGGTGCTTGTTGGATTAGCTAAATTAAAGCATTCTATTTGTTATTCTATATAGATAAACCTTTTTGACATTCTGCTCTTAAGTACAGGAAATTTAAAAAATATATTAAGTCCTCTTAGAATTAACTTTTTTTTTACATAACAATGATTTCTAAATATTTCCTGGTTCCATTTTTATCATATGTCTCTTTTACTTTAAAACTTTCTGTTTTCTTATCATATTATTCTGAAAAGTGCTGAAAGTCAAATGAGCCCCTTGAGGCTCAAATATTTGCCTTGTGTTTTTAAATCCATTATAGGAAGGTTCCTGGAAATTGAACAAGATTCTGAATGTTGAGGTTATATCCAGGAGAAGAGTCTTGGCAGTAGTCCTTCAATAGTTCCACAGTTTGTTCAAAATTATCTCACCTTGAGGCAACCACTTCTGATTCAAATAAGACAATTTTAAACCATATGTGCCTCATCCAGAATGTGTCTTCTCTTTCAAGAGCAGATCTTTTTGAAGTAGACATTCTTGACTATTCATAGTGCAGTGGAAAGAACAGGTCAGTCAGTCCACTAGCAAAATTAATTAACATAATTAATGAAATGACTAGCAAATTTAATTTAAATAAAGTTTATTATTAAATTAAATTTTAATTTAACTAGGTCTCCAGTATTGAGCTATGTGATGGGGATATACAGGAAATGAGAGCAGAGATTGAGAGAGAGAGAGAGAGAGAGAGAGAGAGAGAGAGAGAGAGAGAGGACAGACAGCAGAACTGCTATCAGTTTAGTAAAAGAGGTAACATGCAACAACTGTGAATAAACAAGCTAGATATGACTATAGATATAAGTGATAAGTTATAGCCTCAAATAATTAAGATTTAGTAGAAGTAAAACTTCTTGATAAACATAGGTCTTTAGCTGAGATCTGAAGGAAGTCTAGGAAGTTAGGAGACAGAGATAATAAGATAATGCACTCTTGAGGTACAATCAGCAAAAATGTTCAGAATAGAGATATGGAGTGTGCTGTGTGAATAATATCAAGAAAATCAAATGTCACTGGATTACAATAGTCCAGTAAGAAGACTATGGAAGGTAGAAGGGGTTCAGATAATTTGGTGTTTAGAGCATCAATCAATATTTCATAGTTTATTCTCAGAGATGATTAAAGGAAGACAAATTAGGCCTATGCTTTGGAAAGATTCATTTGACAGCTGAGTGGAAAATAGAATGAAATAAGGATAGAGGGGTGGCTACGTGGCGTAGTAGATACGGCACCGGCCCTGGAGTCAGGAGTACCTGGGTTCAAGTCCGGTCTCAGACACTTAATAATTACCTAGCTGTGTGGTCTTGGGCAAGCCATTTAACCCCATTTGCCTTGCAAAAAAAAAAAAACCAATAAAAAAATAAATAAGGATAGAACTGAATTGGAAAGACCAGAATGCTAATAAAATAACCTAAGTATAAGGTAAGAGGGCCTGCACCAAAGTGGTAGCAATATCAGAAGAAAGAAAGTGTTGTCATTGTAAGAGTTGTTATGAAAAAAAAAAAAACAGAAAATAAGAATAGATTAGATATGGGGTGGGGCTGGGTTGAGAGACAGTGAGTAGTCTAGAACTTGGGTGACTTTTAGGATAGTGGTAACCTTGAGAAAATTAGAGAAATATAGAAAGAGAGAGAGTTTGTTGGGTTTATGTTAGCTAAGAGACATCCAATTCAAGGTATAAAAAAGCAGTTACAGATATGAGCTGGGGGTAAGGAGAGTGATGAAAGCTAGAGAAGTAGACCTGAGTATCATCTGCACACAAGTGACAGATGAATCTATGAAATTTAATGGGGTCATGAAATGAAATAATATAAAGGGAAAAAAGAAGAGGAACCAGGACAGAGTCTTAGAAAATATCATAGTCAATGAGTATTATATAGATGAAGATATATCAAAGAGACAGAGAATTCAGAGAAATAGGAGAACCAGCAGAGAGAAGTGTTTTGTACATTTAGAAAGAAGAGAGTATCAAGAAGAGGGTGATTGATGGTGTCAAAAGTTACAGAGAGGGCTAGAAGGGTGAAGACTGAGAAAAGCTCAATGTCTTTGGCAATTTAAAAATTATTACTAATTTTGAAATGAAATGTTTCAGTTTAAAGAATGATATTGAAAGCAGAATGCAAATAGTTAAGGTCTCATGAATTTTAAACTGTGTGACACTACATGAACCACTTAAACTTTATCTGCCTCAGTTTCCTCATTTGCAATATGGGAAGAACAATAGCATCTATTTCAAAGGACTGCTTTGAGGATGAGATAATAATTGTAAGATACATAAAAGTATCTGGAACAAACATTTCATAAATTCGATAATGATTATGACTATTATCCCAGTACTAGCAATGAATTTTTATGTGACTTAGGCATATCATTTTCTGTCTTATTTCTCATCTATAAATTGAAAAAGTTGGACAAGATTATTTCCAAGATCAAAATTATATGATCTAAGATAGAGTTTTATTCCAACTCTATTTAAAAATTCAAGAATTCATTGAGATAAATTTAATTACCAAGGATAGCTCTCAATTCTGGGCAAATATTGAAATGAACCATTGTTCTATCATGGCTTAGCTTAGGACTTGAGTTAGAAGAATAATTAATCTGAAATGGATTGAGTGTGGTACTTTACTTCCTATGATGTCCATTATATCCATGCCTTTTCATCCTTTGTAAGAATTGACCATATCCTCTCGAAATCTCCTATATAATTCTATATGATATTATCTTGATCTCTTGACAATGTGAAGATACTAATATATCACTCAAGCTATTCTTTTAGCAACTTCCACTTTCTTTATATCATAAATTCACTTACATTTTTATTCCTACAGCTCCTTGGAAATATATTTGTCTACTTCTCTTGTTAATATTTTATGTAATACTTCATTAATAATAGGTTCTCAGTAGAGATTTTTGATTATTTTAAAATAAATTCTAATGTGAGAATATAGTTGAGGGGAAGGAAACAGATATTATTGAAGATTTGAGAAAGTGACTATAATAATCAAAAAGGGATAAAAAAAGTTTCCCTATTGCAGTATGATGTGCAGATACTGTAAATTCATAGAGGATCTTATTAGTATGATTATGATACTTTAGCTCAGTTCAGAAACACATGAATATCATTAAGATATGAAGATAGTGAGAGTAACCTTGGGTTAGAGTTTGATGAGCCATGAGTGTTTATTAGAAAAGAAAAAGAAGCAAAGGAGAGGAAGGATAGAAAATAGTTCACACTGAAAGGGTAATATTATAATGGGGAAAATTATATAAAGAAGAAGGGTGATAACCAGGAAAAATACTGAGATTTGGGGAGACTTCAAGTCACAGTGGAGATGCAGAATAGGAGCAATTATAGGGATAATTGGAATAATAAAATCTTATGACTGAATAAAGGAACTTGAGAATTCTTGATAATAGAATCAAAATAATTGTGGATGGTAGTAAGTTCAAGCATGTAACCATCTTTATGTATATCTGAAGTGTAGTAATTCATGAAAATTAGCAGATAAAGGAGCTAGAAGGTCAGGATGTTTTTAATGAAAAGTAACTTGTCTGAGGGAAGGATACATAATGGAGAGAGATACCTCAAATCAGGCATTGAACTCATTAAGGAAAAAAAAGAAGAATGTCCTGGATATTTACAGTATTGATAGATAACAGCTACTTAATAGGATAATTAATTTGTAGAGTCACTATCAAAAAAGAAGAGTATCATTTGGTGTGATCATGTCTATTTTTTCCCCTGAAGATAATCCTTTATTTTTTCTATTGTTTTTTGTGAGATAATGAGGCAAGGTCACATAGCTAGCAAATATTATGCATCTAAGGCCAGATATGAATTCAGGTCCTCTTTACTCCAGAATCAAAGTTCGAACCACTATGCCACCTAATTGCCCCTGCCATGTCTTTTTAATTAAATTAACTCCTAAATTAACTCCTAATTGAATTAACTCCTAGTTTTTCAGACTCTGGGTATTAGTCAAGGACCACCTCTCTAAAATAATAAAAATCAACAATGTAAATAAAAATAATTATGGGATTTCAAATTAGAAGGGACCTCAGAGTCCATCAAATATCAAATACCAAAAGAATTTCACACTACAGATTACTCAAAAAATAGCCCACTATCTTATGATTTAAGACCATTAAGGAAGAAGAACTATCACTTTTCCAGTCCTTTTTTGTTTTGTTTTATTTTGCAAAGTAATGGAGTTAAGTGACTTGCCCAAGGTCACACAGCTAAGTAATTATTAAGTGTCTGAGACCAGACTTGAACTCAGGTCTTCATAACTCTAGGACCCATGCTTTATCCATTACATCACCTAGCTGTCATTCTTTCCATTTCTTGATAATTTAATGTATGAAAAAGTTGGTTGCTCTTGTTTGATTTTTTTTTGTTTGTTTTCATGACACCAAGCCTAAATTACTCCTCTGTAACTTCAACCTATTGTTCCTGATTATTTGTTCTGAATTACAATAGAATTAATCTAATTTTTCTTTCAAATGAATGACATTCAATTACTTTAAAATGGTATCATTACCATTCTTTGTCCTCCTCAGGCTCCTGAGAGATATTAGGAAAGAACTCTTAAAGACAGAAATTAAACTGAGGATGCCAAGGAATCCAAAAAGTAGAGGTGAGGAATGTGAGCATTTTAGGCAGGGAAGAAAGCTCACAGAATCAGAATAAGGAGTTTCATGTTCCAGGACCAGAAAATAAGCTAGTTTTGAAAGATTATAGAGAACATGTAAGGGAGCATAATGTAAGAAGATTGGAAAAGTAGAGAGGCAAGATTGTGAGGGCCTTCATATGTTAAATAAAGGGTTTTCTATTTGATCCCTATGGTACTAGGTAGTCCCTAGAGTTTAATGCATGAGAGAGGGGGAGTTGACATGATTAGACCTTCATTTTAAAAAGATCAGTTTTACAACTGAATGAAGGGTGGGATTAAGTGGAAAGAGTTAAGTAGGGGTATGATCTAGACAATAATTTAGATTTGATGTAATTAAGTTCTATAGGAGGGTGAAGGGAGTAAAATGAGAGGATAGAAAGGACCATATATGAAAGAAAGATCCTGCACAGATAAAAAATGATAAGATTTGGCAGCAGAGTGGATATTTGGAATCAGTGGGAAGGATAGTGAAAATATGACTAAGACCAAGAAACCAAGAAAATGCTGGTACTCTCAAAAGATGATGTATTGAGTGTCATCATATTTGATTCTGCCTAAATTTCTAGGCTGTAAATGTCTTTTTACAAGATGATCATTCAATGTTTTCCTCTCCAACTATTATTCAGTTAACTGATAACTACAAATATGTGTATGCCAACTATGCCTTTAACAAAAAATATTGACAAAAAGGTCCAAGAACAGATATTTTGAGCACTCCTTTGGAGACCTCTTGCCTCATTGACATTGATGGCTACTCATATTTTTCTTCCATTACCATAAATAACTATCTCTTTCTTCCTTTCCTTTCCTCTTATTATTGCTATCAACTCTCAGCTGCATCTATATCCTGAGATCAGAGTCCACCAGAAATTAAAAGTTTCATTTTCTTTCTCCCCAAATCATTTTCTTTCTCTTCATATGAGCTAAATGGAGAAGACAGACAGTTCATGGGGTGGGAAAAGATGTTGGGAAAGGGTGTATTTTGAGTGCTTCTGTATAGTTTATATTGAAGGTGTTGTGTGCAATTTAATACTTTCACCAGAGTTAAGAAAAACAGAAATGGGGCCATGAGCTGAATACTACCTTTTTCAGAGTTGGTCTCCTATCCCCTGGTATTTGGAACTGATAATTGTGTAATTGTGAAACCACAGGCATAATTGGACTCCAATCATTTCTGAATTCCCAGTTACAAAGTGCTGGTTCAGTTATTGCATGCATAATAGAAAATATAACATTTGAAAGGACTATTTCAAGAGTTTCTGAAGAATGATGGAGGATTTGTCCCTTTTCTTTTTTCTGTATCTCTTCAATTTACCCTGTTTCTTATTCTCTTCCCTGTTCTCACCTCTTCTCTAGGAAATCAAAGTGATTGATTTCTCTGGAATTAAGAAATTCATTTCAGTCATTCAAATTCTATTTTTGGAATCTCACTAATCATCCAGTGTGAACTTTCATTTGGAAATACTTGTGATTTTGCTAGTATATATTGGAGAAATACAGGGTGCTTTATGCATTTCAGGGACTATTGTTATTTAGAGATTTCTTTTTTTTTTCCTAGAGCTTCTTCTGAATTTCTTTGTATACAAGCAAAGATCCATTAGAGAAACACATGGCTTTCTCCATATGTTGGTAGGACATATGAAGGAATTTTTATCTATAATATTTTAGTTTCTTACCTGAATGTGAGGTCATGAATTCCAGCTAATCCCAACTCCCCATTTCTTGTTTCCAGATCATCTTATGCACAGGGAGCTTAGCTCAGACCAGATTCTTCCTCTATGAGTGGAAAAACACAACAAGCCTATTTTTTCTTTAATATTCTCTTCCCTCCCCTTTTGTTAGATTTTGTCTAATTTGCCTATCTTCCCCAACTTATTTGATTTGTATCAGATCCTTGGATTTGCTCTATAAACCATATATGTATTATCTCTTCAGTCCACCAGAGGGTGCTACCTACAGAATGTTTCTTCAAAAAGAGAACACTGACTTGAAAAAATACTAATAACTCAAACATAGTAAATTATTTACAAAAGCACTTTGTTCATAACAAAGAAAGTCCAATTTTGCTGCCAAGGACTCTGATTTCATTGATATGAGTATTCTGTTCCTCTGTACATCTACGTATCTATCCTCTTAATTTCCTCATTCTTCTTGACTTCTGGGCAACCTTTGATGCTGTTGATTACTCTTTGCTTCTTGATACTCTTTACTTTCTAGATTTTGGGAATACCATTGTCTTCTGGCTCTCCTCCTACCTATCTGACCACCCTTTTTCAGTATCCTTTGCTAGTTCCTCATCCAAATCCTGTCCTTTAATACCCCTCAGGATTCTATCCAGATTCTCTTTTCTTCTTTTCCTATATGACATCATTTGATGATCTTATTAGTTCATATGAATTTAATTACCAACTCTGTTTTGATGATTCACAAATCTACTTAATATACCCTACCTCTTTGCTGACCTTTAATCAGATATCTGTAACCACTTATCAGACATCTTGAACAGTGTCCAATAGATACCTTTTTACATTATTTTACTTTTTTTTTGCAAGGCAATGGGGTTAAGTGACTTGCCCAAGGTCACACAGCTAGGAAATTATTAAGTGTCTGTGGCCAGATTTGAACTCAGGTTCTTCTGACTGCAGGACCAGTGCTCTATCCACTGTGCCACTCAGCTGCCCCCAATAGAGACCTTAAACTAAACATTTTCAAAAACAGAGCTTTGAATGTTTCCTCTAAGTCTCCTTCCCCACCCCTTCCTTTTTCCCTTATTCTACTAGAGAACAGGAGTCCTTCATACTCAAAGTTTAGGAGGAGATCTTCACTACTTGCTCTCTCTCAATCTTTCTCCTACCATCCAATCAGTCACTAAGGTCTATTAATTTCATTTTTTATAGCATCTCTCAAATATAGTCCCTTCTTTCTTGGATTGCCACTTTTCTGCTGCAGGTACTGATTGCTTCACTGCTGGACTATTATAGTCTTCTAGCAGATTTTCCACCTCAAGCCCTTCCTCAATCTAATCCATCCTCAAATCAGTCACCAAAGTGATTGTCCTCAACAAGTCTGATCATGTCACTAGATCATCCCTTTTCCCCTCCCTCACACATTTAATTAATTCTAATGGTGTCCTGTGGTCTCCAGGTTCAAAACATACTGTTTAGATTTAATTCCTTTATAACTTGTCCCTGAACTTACTATTTCAATTGATACCTTATTTCCTATCACAAATTTTTCAATCCATTGACACTGAACATTTTGCTGTGGAGGAAATAATGTCCTTTGACTCTCCTCCCTGTCAGGAATTCTCTCCCTCCTCATTTCCACTTACTGCTTTCTCTGACTGTTTTTAGGTTCCAACAAAAAAAATCATCTTTTATAGGAAGTTTTTCCTTTTTAAATTATTTCCATATATATTTATATACATATGTATATGTTTTATTATAAATAATATATTATTATAAATTGCATTTTATTATTAAAATAAAATTACTATGAATAAAATGCTTATCCTACTAGATTGAGTTCAAGAGGAAAAAATGTGGATTTTTTTGCTATTCTTTGCTTAGCACTGTACCTAAAATGTATGTGGATAATAAAGTGTTTTTTTTTATTAATTTATAGGATTCTTGCCCATGTTCTCTCAAAAATTATGTGGAACAAGTGTTCTGCCAATGTTTAATATTTATAAGGAAATTAGGAATCAATCTAGTCAAATCTCTCCCCACTGCAAGAATCCTCCTAAAATATCTTTGATAAATATCAAACCAACCTTGTTTTTCAAACAGTTGGGTTTAAACCATTAAAAACTGAAGGGAATGGGACTTCCGAGGCAGAGTCAAGATAGCTGCATGCTCCAGGAGCTTTTCCCTACATGAAGCTAAATGAAGCCTCTGCACAGACATTAAAATTACAGATCCCACCAAAAAATACAAAATCCAAAGAAGTTTTTAAATGGTAGATGTAGTAGAAGATCTTCAGTGGAGGTCTTTCTCTTTGAGGGAAAAGGGAAAGTAAAAAACACAACTAGGTGGGAGAGCAGGTTTGCCAGCAGGAGACTTTTAGTTACAGTGCAGTCCAGTTCTCAATACCTTGACAACATAGATACTGGGAGCTAGATGACACTAAAGAAAGTCTGAAACATGAGACACTGGGGCAAAAGACAAGACTGAGTTGGGAACAAACCACAGTGTAGGCAGAAACTAGACAAAAAAGGAAATAAACCTATCCAAAGGCAACATCTTGGCCAATGACAAGCCAGGGATCAGGCCCCAGCTCCAGCATAAAAAAAAAAAATGAGTTAAAAGAGGGATCACTATAGAGAACTACAAGGTAGATAAAGATCATAACAATAGGGGGCAGCTAGGTGGTGCAGTGGGGACCTGAATTCAAATTTGATGCTAGACAATTAATAATTATATAGCACTGTGACCTTGGACAAATCACCAACTCCATTGCCTTGCAAAAACAAAACAAAACATGTTTGCACCTAGTGGTATAGCATCCAGATTCCTAGACAAAAAAATTGAGTGAATTAAAAGGAGATATGGGGGACCTCAAGCTCCCTCTCTCAGAACTAGATAAATCTAACCACAAAATAAACAAGGAATTAAGAAAGTGAATAAAATCTTAGAAAAATTTGATATGAAAAATCTCTGGAGAAAAATTTAACAGGGATATAAAAGAATACCTTTTTTTCTTTGCAGTACATGACACCTATATCAAAATATATAATCAAATGCAGATATGTAATATGTAATAAAGGGTCATGGAAAGATAAAACAAAATTTAATTGGAAACTAAATAATAATTTTTAAATAATGAGGAAATCATAGAAATAATCAATAATTCCATCCAAGGAAATGATATTCCAAAACATTTATATACCAAAACATACCAAAATTTATGGATACAGATAGGGAAGATTTTAGGAGAAATTTTATGTCTCTAAATGCATATATGAATAAAATACAGAAGAAGGGGCTCACTGAATTGGGTAAGCAACTAAAAGAAGCCAGGAAAAAAAAGCTAAAGATTCCCCAATTAAATATCAAATTAGAAATTCTGAAAATCAAGGGATACATTAAGCAAACTGAAAGCCAAGAAAACCATTGATCTAATAAATGAAACTAAGAGTTTTTTTTATTAAAAAATGAAATATTTAAAACTTTGGTTAATTTCATTAAAAACAGAAAGAAGACAATCAAATGAAATAAACACCAGTGAGGAAGAAATTAAGAAAAAATAATACATAGTTACTTCGCCCAAATGTATGCCAATAAATTTGATAATCTGAGTGAAATGGATGAATATTTATAAAAATACAAACTATGCAGATTAACAGAAAAGAAAAGAAAATACTTAAATAAACCCATTTCAGAAAAAAAGATATTGAAGAAACCATCAATAAACTCTCTAAGAAAAAGTCTACAGGTCCGGTTGGATTTACAAGGGAATTCTATGAAACATTTAAGGAACAATTAATTCCTATTCTACATAAACTATTTAAAAAATAGGAGGAGTTCTGTCAAATTCCTTTTATGACATCAATATGGTGCTGATAACTAAATCAAGCAGAACCAAAACAAATAAAATTATAGACCAATCTCCCTATTGATGCAAAAATCTTAAATAAAATTTTAGCAATGAGACTACAGCAAGTTATTATTAGAATAATATACCATGATCAGGTAGGATTTATACCAGGCAGGTAGGGATGTTTCAATACGAAGAAAACAATCCATATAACTGAGCATATTATTAACAAAACCGACAGAACACATGATTATTTCAATAGATGCTGAAAAATCTATACAACATTAGAAAGCAAAGGAAAAATAGGATTTTCCTTAAAATAATAAGCAGTATCTAGCTAAAACCATGAACAAATATTATATGTATTGGGGATAAAATAGGAATATTCAAAATAAGATCAGGGATGAAACAAGGATGCCCACTATCACCATTACTATTCAATATAATATTTGAAATATTAGCTTTAGAAATAAAAGAAGAAAAAGAAATTGGAGGAATCAGAATTCAGATAATATGATGTATACTTAGAGAACCCTAGATAATCAATAAAAAAGTACTTGAAACAATTAACAAATTCAGCAAAGTAGCAGGACATAAAATAAACTCACATAAATCATCAACATTTCTGCATATGAACAAGGTCCAAGAGAAAGAGACAGAAAGAGAAATTCCATTTAAAGTAACTACAGACAACATTAAATATTGGGAGTCTACCTCTCAAGGCAAACTCAGAAACATAGGAACACAATTACAAGAACTTCACATACAAAGTCAGATCTAAACAACTGGAAAAATGTCAATTGTTCATCATTAGGTTGAGCTAATATAATAAAAATGACAATTCTACCCAAATAAAATATCTTAATCTATGCCATCCCAATCACACTACATAAAAATTACTTTTTCTGAACTAGAAAAAATAATAACAAGATTCATCTGGAGCAAGAAAAGGATGAGAATATCAAGGGAACTGATGAAAAAAAATGTAAAGGAAGGTGGTCTAGTTCTATGAAATTTAAAACATAAGTATAAAGCAGAAATCACCAAAAACTGGTACTGGTTAAGAAACAGAATAATGAATCAGTGGATTAGGATAGCTTCAAAAGAAACAGTAGTAAATGACTACAGTAATCTATTGTTTGATAAACCTGAAACATTAGCTTCTGGGATAAGAACACAATAGTTGACAAAAATTGTCAGGAAAACAGGAAAATAGTATGGTCAAACCTAGGCATAGACCCACATCTCATACCCTATAGCAAAAAAAGGTCAAAATGGGTACAATATTTTGCTATAAAGTGTGACACCATAGATCAATGAACAGACCAAGAAATGCTCTGTCAGATTTATGAAAAGGGGAGAAATTTATGATCCAGCAAGAAATAGAGTATATTATAAATTACTAAATGAACAAATTTGACTGTATTAAAATCAAAAAGCTTTTTTTCACAAAAAAGCAATGCTGCCAAAATCAGAAGGAAAACAGAAACCTGGGGAAATTTTCAGGGCTAGGGGCTCTGATAAAGGTCATATTTCTAAAATTTATAGAGAATTGTCTTAAATTTATGAGATTACAATGCATTCCCCAATCGATAAACGGGCAAGAAGATTGCATGAAGGGAGCAGAACCAAGAGAACATTGTGTAAATTAGCAACATCATTGTGAGTTGATCAGCCTTGATGGATGCAATCCTCTCAGCAGTTCAGAGAGCTAGGGCAACCCTAGGAGACTGGTTCTGGACAATGCTACCCGCATCCAGAAAAACAAAACAAACAATAAAACAAACAAAAAAAATCCTTAATAATCTGAATGAACATTGAATTCACTTTTTAAAAACTTCTTTTATATATTTCTTTTCTGTTTTGTTTGGCAAGGCAATGGGGCTAAATGACTTGCCCAAGGTCACACAGCTAGGTATTTATTAACTGTCTGATTACGCATTTGAACTCAGGTCTTCCTGACTCTAGGGTCGGTGATATATCCACTGTGTCACCTAGCTGATCTGATGTATTTCTTTTCTAACTCATGGTTTTCTTTCTTTTTCTTTAATCCTAATTCCTTTTACCAAAAATGACTAATCTGTAAACATGTTAACACGAATGTGTATGTACAATATTTATCTGACTGTTCACCAATGAAGGGAGTAGGGTGGGAAGGGAGGGTGGAAGGAAATTATGTTATTAGAAAAAAAACAAAAAGTAATGAAATTGATGCTATTTACTTTTAGATAATTTTAGGGTAAATGTCTTCTTATATTCCCTAGAAAAATAAAGATTTCAACAGCATAGTTAATAACCAGAATGAAATTAAGCATGTCTCCAAAACAGAATTTAGAAATATAATGAAAGACATTGCTGTAAGTGTATAGAAATACAAGAGCTGCATAAAGCAACTATTCAGATAAGTCATGAGAACATTTATCAGTGTATACAAGAGATATCAACAACATTGATGAAAAATGAAAATTGGCTGTATTTTCTGATTTCCCTTTCCTTAGTGTAACTATTTTAAAGTTAAATTTTTCTTACTAATCACATCTATTGAAAATATGAGTTGCTGTGAGCAAAGTCTAGAAGAAATACTGTCTGTCTTTTCCCATGACAAGAAATATTCTGACCCCAAATTAAAAGAGATTTCTCCAGATGAGAATGCAGTTAGGATACCTATGTTTTGGGGTTCTACAGAAGGATCCGAATGTCATGGAAAGGGCATTGATCTTAGTATTAGAAGATTAAAACTGTAAACTTGATTCCTCTTATTTACTATAGGCATGCTACCTGGGAAGTCTTCCTGGGGTTTAGTTTCCCCATGTTTTAAATGAAGGGTTTGGATGAGATCATGTCTAAGTGCCCTTTCAACTTTAAATCAAAAGTTCTATAATTCTTCACTTCCTTTTTTTTTCTTTTATTCCTCTCTTTAAAACCACCAACAATGTATAGTTTCTTTTCTCTCTGCCTCCCATTTTAATTTCCTCCTGGCTTATATTCTCACCCAGTGATTATAAGTATACTATTTCCTTCTTCTGGTAGCCTTGGGAGCATCCTGATGCTGAAAAAGACAATTTGGAGAGAGAATTGTTTTCCATATTTAGGGCTCTTATAGCTAATGGTAATGGTGGCTCACCATTCCAAAGACTATATTATATAACCAGTAATATGTACAGTTTATGAATTCTTCCCTGGGGCAAAAGGTAAATCTAGACTTCCACATCCCTGTAAAGATGACTATCCTGTACCAGGAACATTTTCCTGTCTAAATAACATGAAAAAAAAATCCTGTTCAAGGGAGTCACATTCTCTCTTACATCCATGAATGAATAGACCTTAATACTTAGAGCAAGTTATTACACACACTCCAAATCAAAGCAGAAAATAGTACTTGGCTTAGGGATCTAAGCTTTCACTTTAAATATCTCGCCTCCCTGGAACCACAGGTTGGAAGCTTAGTGAAAGAAGCCCCACCCTTCATTACAAAATGAGGCCCCACTAAACATGTACCAGTCTTCCAGATTCAGTCAGAACAGATGTCCTGTCCAAGAGGCATAGACAATGTGGTTGAATAGCTCCCACTATATTATATTTTTGTTTTAATATCTTCTCAACCACAATATTCCCTACATTAGGATGACTTTTATCAATGTGGTACAGTAGTCTAAAGGATCTGAATTTTTGAATCAATGGAATTGAGTTTGAATCTTAGTTCTATTCTTTAATACCTGTGAGAACTTTTGTGAGTTACTTCTCCCATTGCCTGTTTTCCCCCAACCAAAGAGAAGAGAGAGGGAATTAAAAAGATGACCTGTAAACTACCTCAGTTCTAAATACCCATAATTCCTGCAGATAAATTTAAGGAGTGTATGTGTGTGTATGTGTTTGTGTATTTGTCTATATATTTTTATTGTCATCACAATTGAAGTAGGAGGAAACCCAACAACATAAAAAAGCAATCTCTTTTTCTTCTGTACTTAAATTTTTCAGCTGCTTTCTTTCCTACTGTAGAAGCTGAAATGCATATATTGACAAGATATTAATGCTCTGATATTGTATATATGATAAGAAAAGTCTTAGATGTCAAAATATTTTTTTTTGTTTTTCTGTTGTATCTAACTCTTTGTATCCATGGCATTTTCTTGGCAAAGATACTGGAGTGTTTTGCTATTCTTTTTCCAACAGATTAAGGAAAATAGATATTAAATGACTTATCTAGGGTCATACCATTAGTAATGGTAGGAGATCAGGTCTTCCTGACTCCACATTTAGTACTCTATCTACCGAGTCATCTAGCTTCCTAAGTAGCGTTATTTGACAATTGCTAGAAAAAGGTTTGACCAACCCTGATCCCTATTGGTCTGAACATAAATATGGGAAATCTCACTTTCTTTATTTCTTTAAGTTGATGATGATTATGTTGATCCTTCTTTCTTGAAGAGTATCATGATATCAGGGAAATGTTGCCATGACAAGCAACTGAATTGAGGGGGAGTGCTGTACTAAGTCACCAGTCTTACTTTCTCTTCCAAAGTTATCTGGTTCCAGTGGCCAGATATGAATCAGGGCAACTGACGATGGCCCTGGATGCCAGGCAGTCAGGGTTAAATTACTTGTCCATAGTCATACAGCTAATAAATGTCAAGTGATTGCTGTCAGATTTTAACTCAGGTCCTTGTGACTCCAAGACTTCAGTTCTATCTATTGTGCCACCTCGGTGCTTAGCTTAAGGCATTGAAGGCAACTGTTAAGGAAATAATGTCCAAAGTGAGAAGTTATTCAATTCTTATTAGCTATTAATATCATGTTTGTCAAATCAGCCCTGTATGTGCATATTGTTCACAGGGAAGAGTAGTAGTCTAGGAGAGGTAAAAAAAAGACCAGAAATTATTCCACTTACTGATAGAATAGAAGCAATAATGCATAGAGATCTGTGAAAAGTCAAAATGACCAGAGTTAAAATTTGGCTTCAGGAACTCACTAGTTGAGTAATATGCGGCAAATTATTTAACCTGTTTGCCTGTTCCCTCATCTGTAAAAAGAGAATAACAATAGCTTCTACTTCCCCACATTGTTGTAAGCATCATTGAAAATGATACATGTTTATATATAGCACAGTACTTGTGTGTAATAGATGCATAATAAATACTTAGCAAAGTAGGTAATTTTGAAGGGGGGAAATGATGCTGAAGATTTCCCAAACATATAAATATCCTCTTTAGAAAAAGAAAAAATAATTTAAAAGTCAGAATCAAGATAATTTCCCTTCCATTTTCCTCAAAAAAAAAAACAAAAAAAAATTTCATAGCTGCTGCAGACCACAATGAAGCAAGTAGGAGTTCTTTTCATTGTCTTTGGGATCTCTATGCCCAAAGTCCTCTTCTTTTCACAGAAGCAAATTATGGCAAAACATTTTTTTTTCCTTTTAAAACTTCAAGAAGTTAGTGAGATCATTTATTGTTGTTTGCTCTTTATGGAGTCTAAGTGAAGTTGGGCAGACGAAATAAGGATTTGGGGAGGGTTGTTATTTTTTGTTTATTTGCCTATTGGTTTATTCCTCCCCTGCTGGATCAGTAGTGGCTCCACATGACATGATGGACATGATGCGAAATCAGACCACTTTTTTTTCCCCTCTCCAAGTTGAAAGAAAGAAAGCAAACCTCACTCCTGTCACCAAATGAAACAGTTCATGCTGGTTTTGGGAGGGGAAACTAACTGTGGAGAGTTAAAAAAAAAAAAAAAAAAAACACTCAGTCCTGAGGTCTTCTATATATTGAAAAGACTAGCTTGGAAAGGAAATAAGGAAAAACAAACAGAAAGTGTCCAGGTTTCTTTATCATACCTGGAGAAGGATATGCTAAATTCTACAAAGCCTCTAGGCTGGCGCCAGGTCCTGAGATGTTGTTTTTCCCCCCCCTTAAAATGGCACCCATGGCTCTATAAAATGATCTATTGGGACTTCAAAGCTGTGGCAATTGCATGTGGCACAGGATGTGCGCAATTAATTATGTGATTTTTAAATGACAGGGTGTAGGAAAAATAGGAAAGATGAAGGGGGGAAAAGATGTTGTGTTTTTTTTTAGGGGGAAAAAAATTCAAAGTGAGTGAAAGGCCTGGTTGTCTGGGTGCCAAGAACCAGTAGCAGATAAGACCTACAGTTGCTGTGGAAACTCGGGCCTCTAGGAGCCAGAATCCAATTTCAGAAACCACAAAATCAACATAAACGTGTGCAAAAATAAAAAGGTTTGTTTGGCAAGTAATAAGGAGAAGGCTACCAATGTATAAAATAGATGAACCATGGTGACCTCAGCCAACTTAAGCCATAATAACAATGATGTCCACTGGAGATTTGGCACCTTCAAAATGAGAGGTAACAAGACACAGTCCATGCTACTTTCTGTTATCATGTAATTGCTACCTTTGTGAAATTTTAGCTCCCCATCACACACACACACACACACACACACACACACACACACACACACGCGCGTGCACACAGACACACAGACACACACACACACACACACACACACACACACACACACACACACCAGTTCCTTGTCTTGAAAAACAAAACACCACCCTTCATTAAAAGAGGGTGAGGGGCTTGATTGAAATCCTAAGAGGCCAAGGTACAAACAGCTCAGCCATGCAATTCTTTCCTTAGCTCATAAATTATATCCTATTTCATCTTGACCAAAGAAGTGGGAAAAAATTACACATAAATGTCTAGCCTCCTCCTCTTCCTGCTATCATGGAACTGCACATTCATCAGGGTTGGCATTTTCCCCACTAATGCAGATCACATATCTTAACATATTCTTTGTTGAGAGTTGCTGTGCTTGAAAACAGACTTAGAGTTTTCTAAATTTAATTGAGATCCTCTTTAGACAACAGGTAAGAGTTCATCACTGGGGCTATTCCAGTTTGAAACAACCTGTTAGAGTTTGAACTTTGCTGAGTGTCAGAGGGTCCCTTCACTATACTCGTGCACTACAGGCACAAAAATGATCAAGATAGAAATGAAATGTGAATTCAGTATGCTCTAGAGAGTGCTCAATGAAAATTACATTTATTGGAGTTTTAAAAGGGTTTCACATTTTTATTTCTGCATTTTCCTAGATTAGAGATGATTCTACATCATGAATTCATGGCCACTAATATACTACTCTGCCCAGTATAATCATTCTACTTTTTCTGTGATAACTTTCTTTTCACCATGCTCAATTGTCCCCTGAAGAGTATCCTCTTGTGCAGCCTGACCTTTTCATAATGAGAAAAATCCCACAAAAATACATTTTTCCTAGGTCTCTCACAAACTAAAGGATATTCTGAGTAGAACCTTCTGGAACTCAGTTACTTCCTGTGATACAAAGAGGCATAAGGACAGAACTTGAGTAATGAACTCCAAGCAACAGTCAAAAAAATGAGCAAGAATATACTTCTCATTTGATGTACTTAATTATGGAGATCATTAACATAATTTCGGGAAGCTAGCTGACACAGTGGATTAGAATGATGCGTCTGAAGTTAGGAAGACATTTTCCTGAGTTCAAATTTGACTTAAGGTACTTGATAGCTGTGAGATCTTAGAAAAGCCATTTAACCCTATTGCCTCAGTTTCCTCATTTCCAAAATAAGTTGGAAAAGAAAATGGCAAACCACATCTTTGCTAAAGATATCCCAGATGGGGTCACAATTAGACACAATTGAAAATGACTAAACAAGAATATCATTTTAATGGCAATATTGAATTTATTTCTAAAGAATAATCATATGTTTTCTAGAATTCAAGGGTACTCAGCTTTTATAAGCCAGGTTTGTACTCACTAATTTATCCAGCTTAAAAGAAAAAAAAGAAAAGAAAAAAAGAAAATGAGATAACTGTGTGGCACAGAGAATAGACTAATGTACAGGGTGACTGGACAATCTGAATCTCAGCTCTGCTTCAGATTCTTACCAACTACATAAAAATAGTTTGGTTAAGTTTTCTCATCTGAACATTGGAAACAAACATAAGGCCTACTGCTCAGAGTGTTGTAAGGATAAGATTTTTTTATATGTAAAGTACTTTGTAAACTTTGAATCACTATATAATTGTTAATTATTAAAATATTCAGTTCTATCTCTTCCCATTTTTCTGGATGGATAATATGTTTATGAATCCACTTAATCAGATAATGTGATATGAGCAATCATGAATCACATTATTTGAAAAATGCAATTCCAGATTCTCCATACCATCTAGTTATAGGAATTCATTTAACTCTTTCCCCAAACTTGAATACAAATTGAATACACCTGATCTTTTTATTTGTGAAAGATCAACTTGCCAATCTGTACTCTGTACTAATATCAAGTCCTAGTTGGGAATCAGGAGAAATCTTATATAGGGGACATCTTATAGGACTGTTTAGCATGACTTCATTCATTAACAATCATTATCAACAACAGCAACAAAATTAGTCAAACTTCATGACCTTTTCCCCATTCATTTTAGAAACTTAGTTTTTTCTTCCAGTAAATTGAGAATTAAATTAAAACCATTGCAAGATTAACTATTATAATAAGTTAAGTCTTTATAGAAAAGGATACCAAGATTTCTTACTTGAAACAAGAACTGGGGAAATTGGAAAGTCTAGTTTTTTTTTTCTTTTTAATTAACTGCTGTTAAGAAAACAATATATTGTTACACTATAAACTTTATCTCCAAGCAAAAGAATTTAGTAAAGCAGGGGCTTCGAGTGATATTATCCTTTAATTTAAGCTGGTTATTAGATACTCAGAGCCAGCAGGGGGAGCACAGCACATTGCATTTAATAAGAAATATCAAAATTCTGGTATACCCTGTAACAGAAGCAACTTACCCACATTATGATTCAGAATTTATTATCTGGTTCATGGCACATGCCTATACAGAAGTCCTGGATCCAATTATTGGGTTAGCGACACTCTCTGTTTCACTGTTTAAAGTTTTGCATACTAGACATTATTCATCTATTTATGGCAATTTGAGAAATATAAGTTGAAAAGATTTGATCCTATATCTTTAAGATAAAAACGTTTCCTTTTGTCGCCTTCTCTTTAATTGGATGTTTGGGTCATTTCCATTATCTCTCAGCCCTGTTCTTATTTTTCTAACCACAGAATTATGGTTTGAAGGTCTGAAGGAATGAACAACCTCACAGATGAGGTATTTCCCTCATTTCTCCCAAAGAGAAAAGGAAATGATATCCCAAAAGAGTTAGGGAGTTGACTCAGCATGGGCTCTGGAGTCAGAGGCAGTGTGGTACAATAGAAAGAATATTAGATTTGAAGTTAGACAACCTGGTCTCAAATTCTGACTTAGCACAAATCACTTTCTCTCAATAACTGCTAAAATGAAGCTGTACTAGTAAGGGATGGAGGTTGAATTAGATTACCACTATGCCCCTTCCACATATAATTTATGATTCTTTGTTGGGAAGTTGTCATTGAGAGCTGTTTCACAGTTAAGCCATATAAATGGAAGTGAAACTTGTGACCTGAGAACATGGAGAATAAGAATTAGAAAGAAGCTTTGGGGTGGTATGGAGAATGTTAGCCAGGGACTGTATTAAAAACTAAGGTTACAAAGAAAGGCAAAAATCAGTCTCTGTTTTTAGAAGTTCATGGCACTAGTGGCTGGGGTGATCAGAAATATCTCTGCGCAACCTACAAGCTGAATTTTAAAGGAAAATAGAGGTTTTAGGGGATGGAGGTAAGAAATAGTGCAAGAAGGAGCAATGACCTGTACAAAGATATGGAGACAGGCAATATAATTCTGTAATATGAACAGTAAGAAGGCCAATTTGGCTAGACTATACAGTGTGTTAAAAGGGAAGTAATATATAATAAGCCTGGAAAGGGAGGTTGGAGCCAGAACTTTAAATGACAAACAGGGGAGTTTATAGTTTATTCTAATTGTAAAAAAGGCCCACTGGAGGTTTTGGGAGAAGGGTTGTGATATGTGCTTTAGGAATATCACATGGCTGAGTAGAAGATGGAGAAGAGGGGAAAGAATTGAAACTGAGAGATGACTTAGGAAGCTATGGATTTTCATTTTCATTACCTGTCAGTCTAGTTGTTATTCTAACAACAGAATTTTGATTTGAAGGCCAAAAGGAATAACACTGTCAGGGATGAGATAGTTTCCCCTTTCTCCCAAAACGAAAGGGAAATGCTCTCAAAAAAGAGGCAGTAAAGTTAACTCAGTACTTCTGGAGTTGGAGGCTATGTGGCAAAAATGGATAATCCTTAAATGTCCAGGTGAAAGGTGCCATGGACCTCCCTCAGTTTCCTTATTTGTAAAATGAATGAAGATAATGATTCTTGACCAGGTCCATGGAAATTTTTTATAAAAGATGAAGTGATATAATTTATGAGAAAATGTTATGTAACACTGAAGTACAATACAAATATCAGAGATTATTGTGACCAAGGTGGGAAAAAGGTATGGAATTTCTTCCTGGATCCCTAATTTAACCATAATATCATATTCTTGATCACTAATACCTAAGGAAAAAATAGACAGGTTTCCTTAAGAATTTGATTCTTCAAAAAGCCTCTCTGTAGCCCCCATTGAATAAGGGGCGGCAACAATCCATATCTTTTCTTTAAATTTACTAAGGGACCATATCAAATGTATGCATGTTTGTATATATATATATATATATATATATATATATATATATATATATATATGTATGTATGTATGTATGTATATAGACTCTGTAAAAAGAATATTGGACCCAGATTGAGAAATCCTTGGTTCACAACCCAGCTCTACCTATTACTAACTCTTTGATCATGGGTAAAAGATTCCTTATCTCTCAAATTTTCCTCATCTTTAAAATGATGGTGATGGACTAGTTGATTTTTGTAATCTTCTAACTCTCTATGATCCTATATATGAAGTGGTATGCTTCATTTTTTTCTTGTGCACCCCTTATTTGTAAATAACTGAGGTCTTTGGAGAAAAGCAGTGTAAGAAGAAAAAATACATTAAAATAAATCTTACCAAAATTTCCAGATGTGATGAGATAAAGATAATTTGGAATTCTCAAGATGAATAAGAAAGCCTCAGCAAATATTTTAGTCTTAAAAGTCACATTTCTTTCTTTATTGGACTTGAAAATTATATTTTAGCAGTTGAGATACTATTCTGGTTTTAGGATTCATATTAAAAATTTGACTTTTATATTTCTGAATACTCACAAGAGGGTTGTTAGGACACTTAGCTACAAAGAGCCTCAAATATAATCCAAATTATAAATTAAATATAGAATGGCCTAACATTAAATATATGACAGGAATTCAAACTAGGACATATGTCTATGTATGCTTACCTTCTGTCCTTTGTATTTTTTTTGCTATGATGAGTGAATGAGGTTTTTCTTTTTGGCAAAATATAGAACCAAAGCATGGGCATTGTTGCTGACATATAAATATAATAATTACAGGGATGTAGGAAAGATGTATGGAGAATTCTGATCTTTCCTCCTCCTCAGCTTGCCTCTTTATAAGTCTGTTTCATTCACATGTACTAGTTTCCAGGGTTGTTGTGGAAATTAATTGAGATAATATTTTCAAATTCTCAGTACAGTGCCTGGTACATAGTAACCACTTTATAAATGCTAGCTATCTAGTAACAGCTATTATTGTAGCAGTAGTAGTAGTTGTTGATAGTAATACTAGTTTTGATTGTAGTAGTGGCTGTTGTTGTTAATAGTAGTATTAGTAGTAATTGAAGTAGTTGTTATTATATTTAGTAGTAGTTGTAATAATTGTAATACCTAGAGTAGTAATTGTAGAAGTAATAGTAAAAGTAGTAATTGTAGTTCTAGCAATAGTAATCATTAGTAGTAGTAGTAATTATAGTAATAGCAGTAGTATGGTAGTTAGTAATAGTAATTATGTTTGTAGTAGTTTTAGCAACAGCAGTAGTAGTGGTGGTGGTGGTGGTGTTGATAGTCAAAGTAGTGGTAGAGCTAGTAGGAGTAGTAGAAGTAATAAATGCATCACAAGGACTTCTCCCCCCAACCCCTGGAGAATTAATTATTAAACATTAACTAGCATTCCCTTTCCCTGAAAAGATGTGTCCAGAAACCAATACCACAGAGAAAACCCAGTATTCACTACCTACAAGAGCACTCATTCAGTTGAGACTATAGATCCATCAGTGTGCCTAATATAAACCAGATCAGCTGAGAAATTTCCTGGGAAAGACTTGTCATAGAGTAATCATCATGAAAAAAGGAAAAAATTGTCAGTTCCCCTACATTTTTATATTTTCCACCTATACAACTCTATGGCTATATGTACCTCTTCTCCCCTTTCCTGAGCTCTATTCTATTTCATTGAGAAATCTGAGGTTGAACTTCTAAACCTCTCCTCATTCTTCAGAAATCCTTACTATCATTGTCCACTCCTCCATTCCATTGATCACAGAAGAGGAGGTATCCTAAGAATCATCCTGAATGCTAATCCCATCATCTAAATCTTAATTCCCATTTAGTCATGTTTGGGCCTTTGGTTTATTAATTACTGAATCTCACATTACTTTCAATTTTACCATCCCCATATGCCAACAAACAAACAGCTTCCAGTCTTCTCAGTAATTTATAAGCAAAATAATACAAACCAAAGAGCTTTTTTTACCACCACCCCCCATACCACCTATATATTACCCTATCTCAGCTTTCTTCTTGAAAGAAAAAAATCTCTATTTCTGAATCACTGGCAACATACATTCACATATACTATTTTCCCATAACACTTCATTAAAACTACTCATTCAAAAATTGTCATTTACCATTTAATTACTAAATCTTATTTTTAGGACATTTCCCCCCCTTTTTTCATCTTCTCTTTCCTACTGGAAACAGACTCCCTTCTATTATATTCACTTGACTTCAGAAAAGTGACATGACTGGTTCTATTCCTATGTTATTTTAAAATATATTTTAACATAACTTCTTTATATAGCCCAGGTTTTCATCCTCCTTTATTTTTTCCTCTTCCTTTCAGAGAACTGTTTCTTTTAATATTTTATATTTAATATTTTAGTAGATGAAATGAAGGGAAGCTAATATATGCTGCCAAATTCTAATAATATAATCAGTTTTCCATATCTGTGAATGATGATCTTTGAAAAGTATCAGGGAAGGTGTCTTCTTATATCTCTTACTTGAAACTGAGCTTATTTTTTATAATTTCACAATATTCAGTTTCAAATATTTTGTTGTGCTTGTGGGATTTGGACAGTCTTCTGTCTCCAGATTCAGTTTATTTCTATTATACCATACCTCCTTCTCTTATTCTTGACTTGTCACTGTTCCTTCATTACAGAATGGTTATTATGATTTCTATGATATTGCACATATTATCCACTTCTTTGTCCTTCCTTTCCCTAAATATCCACAAGTCCCTTCTTTTCCTATCTGATGCCACTTACAGTTTTAAGGCCAAGTAAAATTTTATCTCTCCAATGAATCCTAACCTATCTCACTTCATTCATACTGATATCCTTTCAGGAGCACATAACAGTTTAGCATGTAATGTGTGAATTCTCTCCATCTTCCCTTAAAATTTTTTTAAAAATCATACCTTATCACTCATCTGCAACTGTTAACCAATGATTTCAAAATTATTAGTGCTTTACATTGATCAAAGGATTCCAAAAAGAAAAATTAAAAAAGGAAAGGATGGTAGGGGATGAGAAGGATACTAAAGGAACAATGAAGGGTAGAGATAGAAAGAGAAAAGATTTATCTTTTCCCACACTTTTCATATTCCTTAACCTTCTGCCTCATCAGCTCTTAATTTTCTAACAGTAGCAATTCTTTCCTGCTTTACTCCCTTGCTACCCCCTCCACTAGCCCTGTGGGATCTTTGCTCTATTTATTAAATGAGCACTGGACTCTGTCAAGAATTGCTGCACTTTTACTTGCTTCTGGGAAGGAGAAATGAGGTTGCATACAGAGAGACCTTGGAACTGTGGAACATCCCTGACAGTAAACTGACTTTGCTTTTAATTTTATTTTTAAAGAAAAAAGAAAGAAATTTCTCAATTTCATTTCAGAAGAAATGGAAGAAAAGGGGGAGGAGGTGAAGAATGGAAAATTTGAAGAAAAAAAAGCATCATTTGAATAGATTTCTTAATCTGTTCTAGGTTTCAGTTGTATAAATTATAAGCGTTCTCCATGATACTAGACAAGTTCGATAAGTGAGGATTTCAGAAAGGGCATCACATTATACTTACAGACTTTTGTGCATGAGTTTTCGGGACACAGACACAAGCACATACACATACACACAAACTGTGTGGCACAGTCTTATATGAACTGAAGAGAACTGCTGAGATTAAGCTTTTCATAATGAAAAGTGGGGATGGTTTTCTTCTCATCAGTTTTCAAAGGAACTTCTCTGTCAGCTGTACTTAACAGAGGTGATCTCTATCAAGTCTACAAACCAGACTTGACCATTCCCCATTTTACCTCCAGAAAGGCATAATGCCACACACTCATGTCTCTAACTTTTCTTCCTAGTATCTTCCCCAGCAGACTTTTTGAAGTGTTCTTGGCCTGATTTTGCTCCCCTTTTTTCTCACTCAACCCAAGTGCTCTTTGCAATGAAATTAAAGTTATGAAGAAGTGTTACACTGACAAATCTTGGAACTAAAGTCTTTAATCTGTGGACTATGGAGACATTCAGAGAGTGAGAGAGAGAGAGAGAGAGAGAGAGAGAGAGAGAGAGAGAGAGAGAGAGAGAGAGAGTGTATGTGTGTGTGTGTGTGTGTGTATGTGAGAGAGAGAGAGAGACAGACAGACAGACAGACAGACAGAGATAGAGATAGAATGAATAGCTAGGGAGAGACTAGGGAAGGTTTCCTATGTTTTATGGCAACCAAAGGAAACCTGGAAAGAAGAAAATTATTTTAAGAGACAGAAATAATTCCATAATCCAAATTGTTGCATATCTGTACTGACTAGAGGCAGATGTTATAGGACTGGATAAAAACAATAAAGATTGCAATATCCAATTGTAGAAGGCCACAGGAGGATTCAGATTGTCAGAATGCATGTGAGAAGCATATGTCATCTATGAGAAATATACCTTCTCTAGCCCTGGATCCAGAAAGCCTCAGCCTAGAAATAATGTTTTTTTAAAGTATTACAAGAGATAAACAAGGAGTTCTTTCTAGGCAGTTCATTTCACTATGAACATTTTATATCAGCAAGTTATTATTTACTGACTTAATTACTTTGTTTATCATGAAATAGAATCTAATTTTCCTTTTTTTTAATTGTCTCAGTTTCTATGAAAGCTTAAAAGTGATGTGAAGAATACAGTGTACCTGGAAGGCTAGAAAATGATATGAAGACAATGTTAAATTTGGGGGGGGGGTTGGTTTTTAAATTTTTTTATTTAAGGCAATGGAATTAAGTGACTTGCCCAAGGTCACACAGTCAGGCAATTATTAAGTGTCTGGGGTCGAACTTGAACTTGAGTTCTTCTGACTCCAGGGCCAGTGCTTTATCTACTACACCACCTAGCTGCCCTGGCAATGTTAAATTATAAGAAAATTTTGCTTATAGAAATTAATGAACAGTGACTTTTGATTATGAACAGAAAAAATGAATTTCCATGGCAAAATGAAAAGACAAGTTAAATATATGAAAGAAAAGGTTGCTAAATACAGGACTTAGTAGCTAGGGTGACTCTACCAGTTTTCCCTATAGGATAGCTGTCCACTTACTTGGGATGGGTTGCTTATACTCCTATTTGGATACAGGAATTTGGAGTAGAGACCTGAGAGTTCTTTTTAAGTTTTAAAAGTCTGTGAAGCATTATCGTTAATTTCCCAAAGATCACTTCACACAAAACCAAATGTGTTTGCTGGCAAGATTCCCTATGTCTGTCAATGGTACCCCCAATTTCCCACTCACTCAGACTCAAACCTTTGGAATCATCTTTGAATCCTCTATATCCTATGACCTCCACATCTCAGTCAATTGCCAAGTGTTGTCAATTCTCCCTTCACAATTGCTCTTGCACCCATCCCTTCCTTTCATTCCCCTGCCACCACCCTTGTACAGACCCTTGTTACCTCATGCTCTGACTATGCAGTAACTTCCTAACTGGTTTCTTTGCCTCCCCTCTCTTACCCATTCCCTTTTGCTGTAGCCTACACACCATCACCAGATTAATCTTCTTAAAAATACCCCTCCAAAAAACACTTTGATCATATCACTCCCCTATTTAAAAACCTTTAAAGGATTCTATATAGCTGATAGAACAAAATTCCAACTCTCAAGCCTAGCATTCAAGGTTTATGTTTCTTTTTCATCATTGTTTTCCATCATGTATTCTAGAGATAATCTGATGACTTGTTGCCATTGATATTGTCAATGCTTCACTATCTCTGACCATCCTATCCTAGCTCATGCTCTGGGACTCTATGACCTCCCTGATGTCATGGTCTTCTTTAAGAATGAAGTACAAAACATCAGCATTCATTCATCTACCCATCTTTTCTTTTTTTTTTCTTTTTTTAATTAGGAAACAACTAGGTGGATGGTGAAGGTCACTTATGGTGAGTTTGAATTCTGCCTCTTGTCTAAGGACTAGAAATAACCTTTCTTTACCTATTCTCCACTCCTGGAGCAATTTATAGTTTGTAAGTCTTACATAGGACTTAGTATTTAATATCTTATTTTCTGTCCTTTATATTCACTTCACCTATTTGAATCAATAAAATTTAAGTACATGCTATGTGCTGGGCACTGTGCTAATTATTGAGGATACAATTAACATAAAGGAAGAAAATTCCTACCATGGAGGATCTTACAATTTAATGGGGAGAGACAGCACACATAAGAAAGCAGAAAAGTGGGGAAGGGGAGGGCAACAGAAACAATGAGGTATACTATGGAGTTAGCAAAACAGATCAAGTAGCAGATTCAGTGTAGAGTGATCCCCAAAATCCAGCTTCTGCCATTCACAAAGAAAGACATCTGGAGGCATTTGGTACTGTCACTTCTGACCCACCAGTAAGAGGAAAAATGAATTTTAGGGAGGTGTTTCTGGTCAAGCCTGAAGTTAGCATGGTGATAAACTTCACCAAACAGAATCATCTTCAAAGTCAGCAGATCAGCAGATGCAGAGTGGAGTGACCTCTATATCTACCAGATGGAAAACTCTTGAACAGAATGCAATGAATTAATATCCTCTAATGTTTGTCCTTTATTCTCAAAGAAGACCATGACATCAGAGAGGTGATGCCATGACAAGTATGTGAATTGGATTTGAGTGAGGGGGTGCTGTGCTAAGTCTCCAACCTCACTTTCTCTTTCAGAACCATCTGAGTCCAGTGGCCAGATATGAATCAGGATGACTGGAGATGACTCTGGATGTAAGGCAAGCAGGATGAAGTGATTTGCCCAAGGTCATATAGCTAATTTGAGTCTGAGGTTTGTACTCTGGTCCTCTTGACACTAAGGCCAGTGCTCTCTCCACTGTGCCAACTTAGTTGTTTGAATGAATAGTAAGAAATGGTAAAGAAAAATAGAATATTAGAGCTAGAATAAATGTTACATATATATTCAGACATTCCTTTGATTATCTATCTAAGTAATTTTTTTAAGGATCTACTATATGTCAATCACTGTGCCAGGTCTTGGAAATACGAAGATTCTATACTCAGGGAGAATATATTCTCAGAAGGAACATGTTTCCTAGCCTAATCCAGTGAGAATAAACTGAACTTTCAAAAACCTGTGGAGATGGATGTTTTACAATTTATTTTTGTAATATAGTCAACTATTTAATACTTATCATGGCCAATAAATTCCTTATGTCTAACCCGAATCTCCATTGCTTGTTCTTCTCTGCTTTAGTATATCAGTATCAACATAACTTTATACCTTCTGTGTTATTGTCACTGTTCTGTTATATGATTTTTCACTCTGAGCCCTTTTAATCTTAGATCATTTTGTTACACCTCAACTTTTTTTTGTTTTGAACAACTATTTTTATCTTTCTTCTTCATTCTGTTTTTTCTAACCATTTAATTATACACTAAACTCCTTAAACTAGAAGTTTTCAAAGCTTTTCTTCTCAAGACTCTTTACATACTTAAAAGCTATTGAGGATGCCAATAAACTTTTATTTATATTGATGACTAATTACTTTTAGAAATTAAGTCTGATAAATTGTAAATATTTGCTTATCCATTAAAATCAATAATACATTCACTATATGTTTATATAATAACATTTTTATTGAAAACCTATTTGGAAAAAAAAGGGGGGTGTTAGGTGGCTCAGTGGATAAAGCACCAGCCCTGGAGTCAGGAGTACCTGGATTCAAATCTGGTCTCAGACACTTAATAATTACCTAGCTATGTGGCCTTGGGCAAGCCACTTAACCCCATTTGTTTTGCAAAAACTTAAAAAAAAACCTATTTGGCTAAAAATAGTGAAAAATGGTTGCATCTTTTATATACTTTTGCAAAATTCTTTAATATCTGTTGTCAAAGTAATAATGATGATGATGATGATGTTTTTCATAACTATATTCCTGGTTAAAAAAGACTAATTTCTTTAGAATGGTATTCAGTCTTCACTCTACAGTAGGTAAAAAGTCATTGACTATCCTGTCCTATGTTAATTACAGACACAGGAAGACAAAGATCAGGATGCTGGAACATGGAACACTTGTCCTGTCCTCAGGAGGCTTAAAGGATTAGATAACAATTAATCAGATAATATTATCTAAAGATGATAGACTTTGAGGTACAATTGGATAGTTAAGATTGTACAACCTTTGTGAGACCACTGAGGAAGTTAAAGACTTCCTGTATTCCTTGTTTTTGGATAATTTTGTCTGATACAGTTCTGGGTGGTCATCTTGAACAAATGGCCTCCATCTATAAGTTAATGGTAAATCCCAAATAATAAAACTTCATATCTAATCTATATTTTGTTATTTTATTTTAATCCTATATTTTTAAGGCTTACAGTTTCAGGGTTCACAATGTTTAATTAGAAGACAATAGATTCTCATATTATTTTAAACTGAAATATATGAAGAAAATCTGGGCTCATAAAGATATGTAATTGGAAAAGAGAAGAATTATTTAATAAGCACCTAGTATCCTAATATTTTTATGAAAATAGTTTTGACCTCACGTAAATGTCCTGAAAATATTGGTTGTCTCTAGGGGTCCACAGACCACACTTTGAGAATCCCTTTTCTAAATAATACAACCTCTACTCAAATTCTCCAGGTTCCATTTTACACATCTGTCTAAGAACTGCAGATAATGTTGAATAAATAGCTGAGTGCTCTCATAGGCAAAATTATAAAGTTGAGGCTTTGGTTTGTTTAAGCACCCAGTTTAAAACTGTTTTCTAAAAATATTAACTTTAGCATAAAATGTGACTATGGATAAAAAAAACAACTTTTAAGAACCTGTTCTTATAGCATTACATGAAGGTCATCATTACAACAATTCTTCTAGCTACAATATTAAAACACATATCAAATAAGCACATTAGCATAGATAACAGAGCATTGGCAGCATTGTCTGCTTTTTGCCTTTTTCCTATTTTGAAATTTATTATGATGGAAAAATAAATTACAATATTTATTCACTTGAAGTATTAAATTTTTCATTATATAGATATGTGAAACATTTGTTTTGTGTATTTCTATTCAACATTGTACATTATGCATTTTTTCTTTTTAAATTTTCTAATCACAAAGAAAAGCGAATAATCATAGGTATTATTTGAAATCGTGTCAGATTCAATATATGAATAGTTTAATATGAGTTTGAAAAAAAAAATAATCCTGGTGCTTCAGAATAGAGCAGATTGGCTAAGCTATGAACTTTTTATGAGAATAGATGGAACTGAGACAAGGTCAAAGGAATGATAATATGGCCACTTTCAGTCAAATATCTGATGGAACTCCAAAGAACTCATGATGAAATATATTGTCCATCTCCTAAAAAGAAAATTGATGAATCTTTCTTTCTTTCTTTCTTTCTTTCTTTCTTTCTTTCTTTCTTTCTTTCTTTCTTTCTTTCTTTCTTTCTTTTGTTAATAGAGTAATTTGCTTTGGATGATATTTATTTATTTTTTAATATTTAGAAATTTTTCCTTGATTTCTCAGTAAGTGAAAGTGTCATGAGTGAGGTAGAGAAGCCAAATCAGAAAAAAAAAACAGTTTTTAAAAATTAAGCAAAAAAGAAAAATATTATTTAATAAATGAAGGATGCCCAAAATCTCTGAAGAAAATGTTTTTGTGTTCTATGTATTTTTATATGTGTGCATGTGTTTCTGTATGTGTGTGTGTGTGTATGTGTGTGTGAGTTGTGTTATTTAAGTATTTAAGCTAGAAGTGATTTTAGAAATCATCTAATTCAATTCCCTCATTGTATATCCTTGTTACCTAATAGGGAATGTGAAGTGGCAGAGAGAACTGGAAACATTGAATTTGTGATGGGAAATGAATGATTTAGAAATTTAGTAATCATTTATTTAGTATTCACTACCTTCAAGAAATTGTGATAGTTTTTAGGAATATGATGATAAAAATTGAACAGTTGGTATTTAAGGAGGTTATAATCAAGCAGCTTGTTTATAATGATAACTCATTACAAAGTGGTATTGATGGAAGAGATTAAGGTAATGTAGTAGTCACTTTAAAGGTGTTTTGGAAAATGCTTTACAATCAACTAAGGGACTTTTTCCCTAGGACATCCTTTTAAATTTTATCCACAAAATTAGAATTTTCTTAAGTTTAGCAATTCAGCAAAATAATAAATCAAACTCAGATTTATAGTTTGTCTTTATTTCCAAGGTAAAAAAAAAAAACCTCAAATTTTAAATTTAGCAATGAGCTACCAAGTTGGAGCTGGTTCAGGCACACCCCTGGATTACACTGGTTACTTTTAATAATCTTCAATAGGCTCATTACATTTAAAGCCTCTTTCTTTTTCTAAAGTTCTTTCTTGGGTGTTAAGTATTTAAGATAATTTTGTATAGGCATTTCTCTTTTGAACTTTTACTGAATACTATCTTAGAAAGAATCACCTAATATATCCTGTGCCTCTTTTAACCAGTCTATCACTGCCCAAGTACTTGCAGTCTTTTCAAAGTCTATTTTTAAGCCATGCTCTAAAGATAATTCTTTATCCAAAAAACTCTATGAGGTACTTTTCAACATTGGCTATAAAAATATTCATATTGAAGACTTCATTTTATAAAATTTTATTTTCCCCAGTTTTTTTTAAAAAAGTTCCAACTTTCACTTTTAAAATCTTGAGTTTGAATTCTCTCCCTTCCTCCCCTTCCAAGTCCTCTCATTGAGAGTTATTTGATATAGACTAGAAATGTGCAATTATGAGAAACTACCATAATAGTCATTAAGTAGACAAAGCCCCACTCCAAGAAAAGAGAAACCTCAAGAAAAATATAGTAATAAAAACGAAGTTTGCTTCAGTCTGCATTGAGATTCATCAGTTCTGTCCTTAGTATGGATAGTATTCTTTATCATAAATCCTTTAGAGTTATCTTGGTCACCCTGCTAATAAAAGGCAAGTCATTCTCACTTGATCATCCAACAATATTGCTGTTTCTTTATATATAGTACATTTCTCATTGTATCTGCTCATGTATTTTTTTTACTGAAAGTATCCTGCTCATCATTTCTCTTAATAAAATAATACTTCATTATAAGTACAGGCCATAATTTATTCAGTCATTTTCCAACCAATGGGCATCCCCTCAATCTCTAATTCCTTACCACCTGAAAAGAGATGCTATAAATATCCTTATACACATAATTCATTTTCAATATTTTTTCATCTCTTCTGGAATAGAGACCTAGTAATGGTACTGTTGGTCAAGGGGTTGGCATGACTTTAAAGACCTTTGGCAAATATTTAAAACTTTAGAAGAAAGTGGGATGGGAAAAATGATTTTGTTATCAACGAAATGAAATTTTAAGGAAATGAAGATATTTAAAAAGAACCAAGTTAGGAAGTCATTAAGAGCCCATTCTAACATTATAGAGACTACATAGGACATTGATATTTCTCTTAGAAGTAAACTTAATTTTAAGATATTATTAACTAGGTTCAATTCTAATAGTTTGGCAATTATTCTGGTCTCATATCTTTTACTTGCTGCAAAATGGTGCTAATATTACTTAAATAGAAAACTAATTGGCAATGACTTTTTTTTTAGGTTTTTGCAAGGCAAAGGGGGTTAAGTGGCTTGCCCAAGGCCACACAGCTAGGTAATTATTAAGTGTCTGAGACCGGATTTGAACCCAGGTACTCCTGACTCCAAGGCCGGTGCTTTATCCACTACACCACCTAGCTGCCTGGCAATGACTTTTTAAAAATTTTCTTCTTGATCTGAGATGGAAGAATTTGGACAGAAGAAATTAGTCTGTCTATAGTGTTTGCATGAGAGAAGGCAGGAAGGTGGTTGAAAATAGAAGAAGGGTGAAGATGATTGTGAGAAGATGGTTGCTGAGGCAGCAGATAATAATGCAGTCTAAATGCTTCTTTAGAGTCTCACTGATTAAGTATACAATCCTGCACACATCCTCAGCCATATTTATCATATCTTCAAAATGATGAAAATGATAGCATTGTTTTTATGGGGATGAGATGAGAGTGCTTTGCAAACAATAGTTCTATGTAAATGATAGAAATTCCAAATCAACTCAATAAACATTTATTAGGTTCCTACTAAGTACCAGGCACTATGCTAAATTTTAGAGATACAAATAGAGACAAAAGGCAATCCCTGCTTCCAAGTAGCATGCAATCTAATGGGAGAGAAAACATGCAAATAAATATATACAAGTAAATCTAAATATAGGATAAATAGAAAATAATTGAAAGAAAGAAAGCATTAGAATTAAGAGGTGTTGTAAAAATTTGGATTTTATTTAGGATTTAAATGAAGTCAGGGATGTCAGGAGTTGGATTAGAGGAAAGATTCTAGAAAATATCCAGCACTGAGATAAAGAGAAAATGTTGGTAATTATATTTCTTTTTACCCCAATTAGCCACCGTGAAATATTAGGGGATGAGTTGGAATAGAGTCCCTGCTTTAGAATTCCATAAATATGTTAAGAAAGAGCAGGATGCATAGGTACTTTAAACACAAAATACACTATCATGGCAGAGTGGAAAGAGCAGTGATTTTAGAATACCAGGACCTGGTTTCTATTCCAGTCTCTCTTCCTTACTATGTATATAACTATGAGTAATTTCCTCGGCTTCTTCATCTGTGAAATGAAAACTGATTTACTTGGAATCTAAGAACCTTTCCACCTCTAAGTATATTATCCTTTATCTGAAGTATCCCAATTTTCAAATGAATAAGTTTTTAATCAATAACTTTATCAAATATTGTAACACATTACAATGAACTATAGCACCTTAATGATTTAAATGTTAGTTGAACCCTTTCTAAGTTCCTCCACAAAATTAAAGAAGTTTGAACAATATTCTTGGGTCCTAAACAACTGTATCGTGTGTGTGTTTGTATGTGTATGTGTGTGTGTGTGTGTGTGTGTGTGTGTGTGTGTGTGTGTGAATGTGTTTTCTTTTTATGCTATTACACAGTTCTAGCACTCATCTTAAGGGCTAGGAGGGAAATAGGCCTATTTGTTGATAGTGTGATTGAATAAGACAAAGTCAATTATTATCTGAGATTTTAAGATTTATGCATGTAAATTATTCCAATTAGTCTGAACCAGGAAGCAAATTAAAAGTTAATTAAAGGAGTAGTCCTGATTTCACTACCTGCAACATCCCTCCAAAATCATTTTAGCAGCTGTTGGACTCAAAAGTCTAGCAAAATGAACCTGAACAACCACAAATATGGTCACTGATGGATTCAGTCTTCTGACTATTTGTCTCCTAGAAGAGCAGTTAGAATAACTTTTCCCATACTCCTTGCTTCATTAAACCCCTGCCCTGGCACTCCAAGGATAAATTGCTTAAAGATTAAGTTGTTGGTTTATGTCTAGGTCTCCCCAAAACAGTGAGTGAAAAGGTGTTCAATATTTAAAGTCAATTATATATGAGACAGGTAGATGCAAAAGAAAGACTAATGGACAGAGAACATGTTGTAAGGGAACATGTAACAGAAGTCAATAACTTAACCTAACTCATTAACTTTATTAGGAGGATGATCTCCCAGTCTCATAATAATATATAATAGTACTCAAGATTGCTGATTAGGCATTTGTTATTTTTCTTATCATTTTTATTGCCCTAACAACTCATTGTTCATGTATCTTATTACCATAAGCCCATTCTTTTGGTGGTTATCTTCTGCAAGAACATAAGAATTGTATTACAAGAAGATTAAGGAAAGAAGGAATTATATATCTGTTAACTCTATGGAGAAGGGAGGAATTTGTGACCAGATAAGAGATAAAGAACAGGATAAAATACAAACTTGGTAATTTTTTTAATTTAATATTTTTATTCATGCATAACTAACATATTCTTGTTTAAGAGAAAACATAATACCCCTCCTCCACAAAAATATAAGACCTCATGAGAAATAAAGTAAAAGAAAGAGAAAAAAATGTGTTTCAGTCTGTGTTCTGATACCATCAGCTCTATCTCCTCTGGATCACATTCTTTATCATAAGTCCATCATAGAAGTTACTTCAGTATCTTTCCACAGTTGTTGCTGATTGTAATTCCCTTCATCCATTCCTCCCCATTACCATCTACTATATTTTCTCTCTCCTTTCACTCTGTCCCTCTTCTAAAATATGCTATGGGGCAGTGGACAGAGCACTGGCCCTGGGGCTAAGAGGCCCCAAACCCACATCCTACCCCAGAGATCCAGTATCCACCTGGCCCTTTCAAAAAGTAAAAAATAAAATGTGTTATATTTGACTATCCTCTCCTATGATCTACCCTCTCTTCTATCACCCACTTCCCCCCCCCTTCTCCCTGTTCCCATTCTCTCCTTTTTTCCTCTAGATGTCTATATCCTATTGAGTGTGTATGCTGTTTCCTCTCTGAGGTATTTCTAATGAGAATGAAGTTTCCCTCATTCCCCTTTGCATTCTCCCCTTCCATACATTGCAAAAGCTGCATGAAATATCTTTTATATAAAATATCTTAGCCTATTCTACCTTTCTTTTTTCTTACTCCCAGTATATTTCTCTTTCACCCATTGACTCCATTTTTACAATATATTATATCTTCAAATCCAGTTCTCTCCTGTGCTTAATCTATAAAAGCTCCTTCTACCTGCTCTATTAAATGAGAAGGTTCATATGAGTATTATCAGTATCATCTTTCCATGCAGGAATACATACAGTTCATCATAATTTACCCTTCTCCTCAATTACCTATGCTTCATCTGAGTCCTGTACTTGAAGGTAGGTCAACCTTTCTGTTCAGCTCTGGTCATTTCAACAGGAACATTTGAAATTCTCCTGTTTTGTTGAAAGTCCATCTTTTTGCCTGGAAGAGGATGTTCAGTTTTGCTGGGTAATTGATTCTTGGTTGCATTCCAAGCTGCTTTGCCTTCTGGAATATTATATTCCAAGCCCTGTAAACCCTTAATGTAGTCACTACTAAGGCCTGTGTGATCCTGATTGCAGTTCCATGACATTTAAATTGTGTCCTTCTCTAAGTTTGTAATATTTTTCTTTGACTTGGGAGTTCTGGAACTTGGCTATAATATTTTGGGGGGTTGTTTTTTTATCTATTTCCAGGGAAGATTGGTAGATTCCCTCAATTTCTATTTGACCCTCTGCTTCTTGGATATCAGGGCAATTTTCTTGTAGGAATTCTTTAAAAATGAGGCTAAAGATCTTTTCCTGATCATGACTTTCAGGGAACCCATTAATTTTTAAACTATCTTTCCCAAATCTGTTTTCCAGATCAGTTGTTTATTCAATGAAATAGTTCACATTTTCTTCTAAATTTTCATTCTTGGGGGCAGCTAGGTGGTGTAGTGGATAAAGCACCAGCCCTTGAGTCAGGAGTACCTGGGTTCAAATCTGATCTCAGACATTTAATAATTACATAGCTGTGTGGCCTTAGGTGAACCACTTAACCCCAGTTGCCTTGCAAAAAAAAAAAAAAAACTAAAATAATTTTTTCATTATTTTGGTGTCTTGATTTCTCATAAAGTGATCAGCTTCCTTTAGTTCTATTCTACATCTGAAGGGTTTGTTTTCTTCAGAGAGCTTTCTTATCTCCTTTTCCATCTGACTACTTCTGTTTTTTTAAAGCATTGTTCTCCTCAATAATTTTTTGAATTGTTTTATCTATTTGACCCAAGCTGGTTTTAAGCATTTTATTTTCTTTAGCATTTCTTTGGATCTCCTTGACTAAGCTGCTGACTTTGTTTTCATGTTTTTCCTGCATCTCTCTCATTTCTTTTCCTAATTTTTCTCCAATCTTCCTTACTTGATTTTCAAAATCTTTTCTGAGCTCTGTCATAGCCTGAGTTCAATTTCTATATTTCTTGGAGTCTTTAGATGAAGAAGCTTGGACTTTATCATCTTCAGATCGATTATTTTGGGCCTATAGGATTAAAGTACTTGTCTATGATCAGGTTCCTTTTTATTCTGTTTAATCACTTCCCTAGCCTGTGCCTGGTTTGGGGGTGCTTCCTGAGATTTTGATTATTATTGGAACACACCCATAAGAACCTCTGTGTGTGAGGCTCTGACTATTGTCCTGGTCTATGAATGACCACAAGCTCACCCCTCTGCCATGGGACTGTGTGTGTGTGCAGGGTGGGGGGTGGAGAGGGCCCTATTCTATGGGGTACCTAGACTGCGACCAGGATATGATTGTGATTAGAGCCCCAGAGTCCTGTTCCAGGAACAGAGGACAGACCTTATCAGTCTCCTTCTACTCCCTTACCTTTGGTGCACTGAGAGTTCAAGGCACAGCTGCCTGGAACTCTTACTGGGCAACTCCACGAAACTGCTTCCAATTTCTGGATTTGGGCTGCCTCCGCTGTGCTGAGTGCAGAGACTGTGCTGAAGTATCAGGACCTAACTGAGGGCCTGGGCTTCGCGCTTACTCCAACAGAGATCTCCTTGCTGATCTTCCAAGAGGTGCAGATCAGGAAAATACTTCTGCTTTGGGGAGCCACAGCTCCCAGGAGCCCTGGGCCTGTTCCAGCAAGGTTGAAGTTCCCTCACTCTGGCGCGGCTGCCCCTGCAACCCTGTGGAACAGAATTTTTCCACTATTTTCCAGGTTATCTTGGGCTGAAGAATTGCCTCACTGCATCTTTCTATGGGTTCTGTCTCTGGAAATTTTACTTAGAGTCATAATTTGAAGTTTTTTGAAATATTTTGGAGAGAGAACCTAAGAGAGGTTCTTCTCCTGCTGCCATCTTTGACTCCGCTCTCAACCAAAATTGGTAATTCTGATCACATTAAATTAAAAAAGTTTTTACCCACATAAAACCAATGCAACCAAGATTAGAAAAAAAAAGAAAGTTGGGAAATAGCTGTATGAATATACAGCTAGTATTTCTGATAAACAACTGAGACTAATTTATAAGAATCCAAGTCATTCTTCAATTGATAAATGGTCAAAGGAGTTAAGTGGCTTGCCCAAGGCCACACAGCTAGGTAATTTTTAAATGTCTGAGGCAGGATCTGAACTCAGGTACTCCTGACTCCAGGTCTGGTGCTCTATCCACCGTGCCACCTAGCAGCCATGAATAGAAGAACAAATTAAAGCTGTAATAAATGGTAGATAGAAGTCAGAAACTTCCATAAACTCCAGTATTTCCCCAAAAATCTATGTTAATCAAGCCTGTAAACTGATTCTGGAGTAACAGAACCAATAATAGAATGGAAGATTTTCCAGCAAATTCTCTCTCAAGTGGAGAGGGAGAATGAACAGAAGCAGGGAATAGAGCCCAGGAGAGGACAACAAGCTGAAACTAGCAGAGATTGGTTGTGGATGGGGACAATCAAAAGTTTCCAGTCATGGTTCAGCAGGCCAATGGTACAGCTAGCCAGCTGGTAGAATACTCCAACACATCCTGTTCAGCCAGTATAATTAGACTGCATGGTCCAGTCCAGTGAGCAAGGTGTTAACCTTCTCAAGATGGGCTCCTCCCCAAGACAAGAAGCTGGGACAGTACCCAGGAACTAAATTCAAAATGAATAAGAAAAATCATAGAAAAGTCAGTACTAAAGAAAATTATCTTGGAGATAAGGAAAAGTACAAGTTGATCTCAGAAGAAGATGGCAGAAAAAGTAATACATATGAAGCCACAGAAGACAATTTGAATTGATCTACAGCCCAAAAAGACTAATTACAAGAGCTCAAAAATATTTTTAAAAGCCAAGTAGGAAAAATTGGGAAAAGAAATGCAAGAGAAATTCTTCTTCCAGAATTTCCTGACCCAAGCCCAGACCTGAACAGAGGATTCAGTCACCAAATACATGACTGTAAGAGTTACATAAAAAAGGTAAATGTAAAAGGGGACTGAGAAAACAAAACTTTTAAACAAATGCAGGTCTCTAAAAGGGAAGGTATAACAATTCTCACTTATTAGAACTTTACTTCTCTAGGGATAATTAGAGGGTAGCATATAATTGAAGAAAATAAAATTAAAGGACATGGTTTTAATTATGTCTTGTCTTTCAGTTGAAGAGTTTAAGATCACATCACCATGTCTGAGACAAAAAGCCCTGGAAACAAAATAAAGCAGGTGTGCTAATTTTCACATAAATATCTCATTATATCTTGACTGGCTTAAATTACAAGACACTAAGCACCTTTTCTAATGAGGGCATCATAAACTTCAAGGACCTGAGACAGTGTCTCTGTTACTTACAATCACTTGTTAGGTTCTCAGTGAGACTTTCAAAGTCTTCCAGTACTTAGAGATCTTCATTATTCTTTCAGTTAGTACCTTGGGTAGGGAGGGTGTGTAAAGTGGGAGTCACAATAAGCCTTGGTTCACTTTACAGGGTATTAAGTACTTTGGGTGGGGAGGGGAGGACAAAGTGGGAGACAATTATGCCTTGGTTCACTCTACAAGGTGTTAAAATACTTTGAGTGGAGAGGAGGGGGGCGATACAGTATGAGAGAAAATAATCCTGGGGGTAGGGGCACAAATAGCTAAAGAAATATTATGGCTTTTGATGACACTTTGGCTAATGAGGAGGATTGTGTGTACCTGAAAGATACTTGACAGGGGTTAAGGTAAAAATGATTATAATTATTATTTGATGCAATTTGAGTCAATGATGCTTATCAAACAATCAAGTAAAAAACTGTGATGTGTTCATAACAATAGGAGCTTAATAAATAATCAAATAACTGAACTGTTATTGATGATACCTGATTAATAATATTAGAACACCAAGGGAAGACCACAAATATTTATAGTTTTAAAGGGAAAGAAGGGAGAACATGAATAATGAGTAAATTCTACTCAATAGATTTAGTCCAGTGAGGAAATAAGATACATTCCCACTTGGGTTTAAAAATCTTACTTAATCTACAGGGAAGGGGGGGCAGGAAAGATAAGGGAAGAAGGGACTAATAAAGGAAAGGGAAGGTATAAGTGAAAACAATTTTTAAAAGAAAAAAATCAAAGGGTAAAGTTAGTAAAATTTTGGTGAGGAGGAATAAGAGAAAAGGAAAGAGATAAATATAAATGAAGAAAGATAATATAGAGGGAAATACAGAATTAGTAATCTTAACTGTAAATGTTCATAGGGTGAGCAGTCCTATAAAATGGAAATGGATAGTGGAATGGATTAAAAACCAGAACCCTAGAATATGTTGTTTATGAGAAACACATTTGAAAAAGTGAGATACCCACAAGGTAAAGATAAAAAGTTGGAGCAAAATATATTATGCCTCAGTGGAAGTAAAAAATACCTGGGGCAGCAATCCTAATCTCAGACAAAGTAAGAGCAAAAATCAGTCTCATTAATTGGGATAAGGAAGGAAAGTACATTTTTTTCAAAAGGCACAATTGGAAATGAAGCTATATCATTACTAAGCAAATATGCATCTAGTGGTATAGCATCCAGATTCTTGGAGGAAAAGCTGAATGAATTACAAGGAGGAATAGACAGCAAAACTTTAATAATGGGAGACCTCAATCTCCTTCTCTCAGAACTAGATAAATTTAACAACAAAATTAACAAGAAGGAAGTTAAAAAGGTAAATGAAATCTTAGAAAATTTAGATATAAAAGACCTCTGATGAAAATTTAATGGGGATAAAAATAGAATAGAATATAACTTTTTCTCTGTAGTACATGGCACCTTCACCAAAATTAACCATGTACTAGGGCACAAAAACCTTAAAATCAAATGCAGAAAAGCAGAAATAATAAATACACACGTCTCAGTCCATGATGCAATAAAAAAATTGCATATAATACAGGGTCAGGGAAAGATAAACCAAGAACTAATTTGAAATTAAATTACTTTATCTTAAATAATGGGTGGATCAAACAGCAAATAATAGAAATGATCAAAAATAATATCTAAGTAAATGATAATAATGAGACATCATACCTAAATTTGTGGGATGCACCCAAGGCAGTTTTGAGGGGAAATTTTATATCTTTAAATGCCTAAGTGAATAAAATAGAGAAAGAGGAGATAAATGAATTGGATATGCAACTAAAAAAGCTAGAAAAAGAACAAATTAAACATCCCCAAGTAAATACCACAAGTAGGAGTTCTGATAAAGGTCTTATTTCTAAAATATAAAGAGAATTCCATCAAATTTATAAAATCACAAATCATTCCCCAACTGATAAATGATAAAGGATATGAACAGTTTTCAAATAAAGAAATTAAAACTATATAATCATATAAAAATTCTCCAAATCATTATTGGTCAGAGAAATGCAAATAAAAGAAAAAATGAGATATAATCTCACACCTATTAGATTAGCACAGATGAGAAAGAGGCAAGATGATCAATGTTGGAGAGTTTGTGGGAGGATTGGGACCTTGATGCATTGCTGGTGGAGTTGTGAACAGATCCAACCTTTCTGGAGAGCAATATAGAACTATACCCAAAGAGCAATAAAAGTGTTCATAACCTTTGACCCAGCAATTCCAATTCTAGGACTATATACAGAAGAAATTGTAAAAAATGGAAAAAGTCCTACATGTTCTAAAATAATATAACAACTCTTTTTGTAGTGGCAAAGAATTGGAATTTGAGGGAATGTCCATCAATTGGGGAATAACTACACACATTATGGTACATGAATACTCTGGAATATTATTGTTCTATAAGAAACGATAAATAGTTGCCCTCTAGAGAAGCACTGAATGACTTATGCAATTTGATGCTGAGTGAGGGAAGTAGAGCCAAGAGAACAATTTATACATAAACATTATAAGATGAACAACCTTAATGGAAGCAACCCCTCTCAGCAGTCCAGAGAGCTAGTACAACCATACTAAACAGATTATGGACTATATTATTCCCAACCAGATGAATAAAAAACAAAACAGAACAGAAAACAGGAAAATAAACACCCCTTCCTAATCTGATGAACACTTTATAAAAATTATCTCTTACATATCTCTTTCCCTCAATCCTAATTCCTCATGCCAAAAACTACTAATTTTTAAATGTTTAACTGTTTCCTGCTGAGGGAATGTGGTGGGAAAGGAGGGTGGAGGGAAAATTTTTAACTTGGAAATATGTATGTAGAAATGAATGAAAATAAATAAATAAATTTTAAAATAAAAAAAGAAATACATTTGAAGCATAGAGATACAGAGTAAAAATAAAAGCTATAGATTAATCCTAATCATAGACAAAGAAAATGCAAAATTAGGCATCATCAAAAGAGACAAGGAAGCAAACTACATCTTCCTAAAATGTATCATAGGCAATGAAGTAATTTCAATACTATACACTTACGCACCTAGGGTTATAGCATCCAAATTCAAAGAGAAGTTAAATAAATTATAGAAAGACAAAACTATACTGATGGAGAAACTAACTTCCTCATTTCAGCTAAATCTAACCATGAAATAAACAAGAAGAAAGTTAAAGAGATGAATACAATTATAGAACAATTAACTGAGAGATCTTTGGAGATCCTAAATGAGGATATCAAAGAATATACCTTTTGAACAGTACATTCTACCTACACAAGAAACTGAACATGTATTTGGGCATAAAAATCACAATTAAATGCAGAAAGGCAAAAACAATAAATGAATCCTTTTCAGATCATGATGAAATAAAAATCAAATGAATTAAGGATCATGGGAAGATAGACTAAAAATTAATTGGAAATTATCTAATTTTAAATAATGAGTGGATCAAACATTAGATCATAGAAATAATGAATAATTTCCTCCAAGACAATGACAATACTAAATGTTGTGGGATTCAACCAAAGCAGCTAGTAGGGTTAATTTTATATTTCTAGATGATTACATAAATAAAATAAAGGAAGATGTGAATAATGAATTGGACATGCAACTAAAAAAGTTAGGAAAAAAGAACAAATTAAAAATCTTTAATTAAATATCGAATTAGAAAGTCCAAAAATCAAAAGAGAAAGAGATTAACAACATTGAAAGTAAGATCACTATTAAACTGATCAATAAAACTGAATTGGTTTTAATGAAAAAAACTGATAAGCCCTTGGTTTATTGGATAAAAAAAAAGAAAGAAGAAAGCCAAATTTCCAGTATCAAAAATGCAAAGGGTAAACATCACTGTGATTGAGGAAGAAATTCAAATCATAATTCAGAATCACTTTACTCAACCACATAAGAATAAATCTGACATTCTAAATAAAATTGATATTTACAAAAATATGAAATGTCCAGATAGAAGAGTAAATTAAACATTTAAATAATCCATTTTCAGAAAAATAATTTGAATACACTGTCAATGAATTCCCCAAGAAAAAAATTTCCAAGGCCAGATGGTTCTACAAGTGAATTCTACAAAACATTTAAAGACAAATAATTCCAATTCCATTTCAAATTCCAGAACTATTTGAAAAATTGTGTGGTCCAATCAAATTCATTTTTGTCACAAATATGATGCTGATATCTAAATTATGAAGAGATAAAAGAGAGAAAAATATTGTAGATCAATTTCCTTACTGAAATATTGATGCAAAAATTTTAAATAAAAATATTAACAAAGCTGTTACAGCAAATTATCTTTAGAATAATATACTATGATCAGGTAGGATTTATGCAAGGAATGCAGGGCTGGTTGAATGTTAGGAAAACTTTCAGCATAATTGACCATATCAATAACAAAACTAGGAGAAATCTTAAAATTATTTGAATAAATGCTGAAAAAGCTTTTTTTTTTTAAAAAAAAGTACAGCCAGCATCCATAGAGAGATTAGAAATAAATGCAGGTTTCCTTAAAATGATAAGTAGTATCTATCTAAAACTTTCAGTAAATATTATATGAAATGGGAATAAGCTGAATTATTTCCAATAAGATATGGGGTAAAAAAAAAGATGCCCATTATCACCATTATTCAATATTATTCAATATTCAAAAGAAATGTTGACTTTAGCAAAAAAAAATAAAGGAATTCAAATGGACAATAAGGAAACAAAACTCTCTCATTTGCAAATTATATGTTGGCATCCTTAAGGAATCTTAGAAAACTAACAAAAAACTGCTTGAAAAAAATTAGCAACTTAATCAAAAGTTTAGTATAACAAAATAAAATCACATAAATTATTAACATTCCTATATATTACTAACAAAGCACAGCATCAAGAGATATAAAGAGAAATTCCATTTAAACTAAAATGCTTCAGCATAAAATACTTAGGAGTATACTTGCCAAAATAAACTCAGAAACTATATGTAAATAATTACAAAATGCTTTTCCCACAGATAAAATTAGATCTAACTAACTGGACAAATTTTTATTAGTAGGTAAAACTAATATAATGAAAAAGACAATTCTACCTAAATTTATTTGACTACTTAATCAATGCCTTATCATTCAAAATACTGAAAAATTATTTTATAGAGCTAGAAAAAATTAATAACAAAATGCATCTGGAGGAGCAAAAGTAAAAGAATAGCAAACGAACTAATGCAAAAATGCTAAAGAAGTCCTAGTCATGCCAGATGTAAAATTTTATTATAAAAGAGCAATTATCAAAACTGTTAGGCACTGACTAAGAAATAGATTAGCAGATAAGTGGAATAGTTGAAGGACAAATGAAGCATTAGAAATTGACTACAGTAATCTACTCTTTGATAAACCCAAAGATTCCAGTTTCTGGGATAAGAACTAACTCTTTAACAAAACCAGTGGGAAAAACTGGAAAGTAGTATGGCAGAAATGAAACATAGACCAATATCTCACACCTTATATCAGGATAAGATTAAAGTGGATGCAGGATTTAGTCATAAAAGGTAATACTATAAGTCACTTAGGAAAATAAAGAATAGTTTATCTGTCAGATATATGAGGAAAGGAAGAGTTTCTTGCAAAATATTTAATTTTGATTTTATTAAATTTAAAAAGTTTTGGACAAATAAAACAATTGCAACCAAGATTAAAAGGAATACAGTAAGTTGGGAAACAATTTTTAGAGCTACTATTTCTTTTTTTAAAAAAAAATTATTTATTTTGGGTTTTACAATTTTTCCCCTGATCTTACTTCCCTCCCCCCACCCTCCCACAGAAAGCAATTTGCCATTCTTTACATTGTTTCCATGGTATACATTGATCCAAATTCAATGTGAGGAGAGAGAAATCATATCCTTAAGGAAGAAACATAAAGTATAAGAGATAGTAAAATCAGACAATAAGATTTCAGTTTTTTTCTAAATTAAAGGACCTTAATCTTTGTTCAAACTCCACAGTTGTTTCTCTGAATACAGATGGTATTCTACATTGCAGAGAGCCCCAAATTGTCCCTGATTGTTTCACTGATGGAATGAGCGAGTCCATTAAGGTTGATCATTGCCCTCATGTTGCTGTTAGGATGTACAGTGTTTTTCTGGTTTTGCTCATCTCACTCGGTATCAGTTCATGCAAATCCTCCCAGGCTTCCCTGAATTCCTATCACTCCTGGTTTCTAATACAACAATAGTATTCCATGACATACATATACCACAGTTTGCTAAGCCATTACCCAATTGAAGAACATTTACTTGATTTCCAATTCTTTGCCACCACAAACAGGGCTGTTATGAATATTTCTGTACATGTGATGTTTTTACCCTTTTTCATCATCTCTTCAGGGTATAGACTCAGTAGTGGTATTGTATAGCTAGTATTTCTGATAAAGGACTCATTTCTAAAATATATAGAAAGCTGACTCAAGTTTATAAGATACAAATCATTCCCCAGTTGATAAATGGTCAAAAGATTTAAATAAGCAGTTCTCAGATGAAGTAATTAAAGTTATCTCTCATCATATGAAAAAATACTCTAATTCCTAAAAAACTTAAATTTAAATAACTCTGTGTAACTGTCTCAGAACTATCATATTGATCAATATGACAAAAAAAGGAAAATGATCAAAGTTGGAGCAGATGTGGGAAAACTGGGACACTAATATACTGTTGGAATATACTGTTGGTGGAAATATGAAATGATCCAATTATTTTTGTGGAGCAATTTGAAAATATGCCCTAAGGGCACTAGAATTGTGACTTCCTTTGATTTAGCAATACCACCTCTAGATCTATATCCCAAAGAAATCATAAACAGGATGGAAAAAAGACTCACATAAAAATTATTTATCACAGCTCTTTTGGTAGAAGTAAAAATTTGGAAATTGAGGGTATACACATCAATTGAGGAATGGCTGAACAAGTTATGGAATATGAATGTGGTGGAATACTATTGATCCAGAAGAAAACATGAGTAGCTGAACTTTAGAAAAGTCTGGAAAAGCTTGCATGAACTGATACTGAGTGAAATTTCAGGAAATTGTAGAAAATTGCAAATATTTACAGCAACATGGGATGATTAATGTAGCTTCTTTCAGTAGTTCAGTGATCAAGGACAATTCTGAGAAACCTGAGAAACTTCATTCATATCCTGAAATTAATTATGTAATCTGGAAGCATAGTAATGCATATTATCTTCACTTTTTAAAGTTTCTTTTCTGTTTTTTTTCTTTTCATTCTCATGTTTTTTCTCCTTATTTCTAATTCTTTTTTCCCAATATAACTAATATGGGAACATATAAAACAAAACCTGCATCACATTGCTCACTACCATAGTGAAGGGAGAGGGTGGTAGGGCAGTAGAAAACTGTAGAACTTAAAAGCTTCCAAAAGGATGAATATTGAAAATTATTTGCATGTAATTGGAAAAAAAAATAAAAAAGATCACCAGAGATCTTCTTGGACTATTATTCATAACCAATGCAAAGGACCTAGAACTTCCAAATGTTTTGAGTTAGTATGATTGTTTCTAAACTGACAAATTATCACAATTTATAATTGTTTGAAAATACCAGGCCCTTTTATTTGCAACTGATGTGTATGCTAAATTTAAAGAAATTCAATGAAAAGATAAGTGAATATTATCCAAAGATTTACAGGGAAATCATGAATAAGTTTGCATATTTAAATGAAGTACAATTGATGGAAGCAAGAGCAGGAAAGTTGGAATGAATATTAAAACAAAGCAATGTCAAGAACAATCAAGTTCAATTTAGGCCATGATGGAGTTGAGGCAGCTCAAGAAAACGATTAGATCAATTTTGTATATGTATCAGACAATTTCAACAGGAGGCATTGAAAAGATTGAAATTATTTGTTTTCCTTTCCAGTGAGTATGATCTGTGATCTGGAAAGAAAAATGAAGGGTTAAACTGGAATTGAAACTAAAAAAAATTGAGGAAATGAGAGAAAAGTAACAAGATATTCTTGTCAACTTCAAGTTACCAGTCTAAGAGTATTAAAAGACTTTGAAGATGGAATTGCTTAACTGTTCTTTTAAGTGATCTTTTAAAAATTTGGATGAGTAATGCAGACACCTATCCTGAACCTAGAAGTCAATCATCCTGCATTTTCTAAAAAACAGGGAAAAGGGAGTCTGAATATCTGATTTTTATTTTCAGCAAAATTCAAGAATATAGTCTTAAAGTAGTGGGAGTTAAGCGTTTAGAAAAGGAAGCAATGATCAGTAGCAACTAGACTAATAGGTCAAAAAACTTCCATAGATATATTATGCTTGGATTTTAACTATGCATTTCTCAAAGTCTCAAAGACAGGATAAAGAGATATGGTCCAGATGTTATAACCGTTCAGTGGTTTAAGGTCTGTTTGAATGATCAAATCCAAAGAGGAGTGATTAATGCTTTTATGTCAGGGTGGGAGTAGTACTTTATTGGAAAGAACCAGAGATTTATTTTTGGCTCTCTAATGTTCAACATCCTTTACTAATGTCTTGGATTAAAACATAATTAGAAGATGTACTTATCAAATAAGCAGATAACAGGAAGCTGGGGGAGAGCTGACATACAAGATGATAGATTTTGCATTGAAAAGAGATTGGTCATTTATAATTATGATCCAAATTTAATTCAATGAAATTTATTAGGGATAAAATCTAAACATATTTAAAAAATCAACTTGAAAAAAGAATAGAGGAGGCATACTTAAATTACAATTCTTAGGTAAAACAAAACATCTAGGGTCTTGGTAAGCTACTAGATCATTGCCTCAACAGCAGTATATGGCAATCAATAAAACTCTGACAGACTTAGACAAGATTGAAAGAGTTGAAAGACAACATTGAAGAGGTTTTTTTTTAGGTTGTTTTTTGCAAGGCAATGGGGTTAAGTGGCTTGCCCAAGACCACACAGCTAGGTAGTTATTAAGTGTCTGAAGTCACATTTGAACTCAGGTCCTCCTGATTCCAGGTCTGGTGCTCTATCCACTGCACCACCTAGCTGCCCCAACATTAAAGAGTTAAAAATGTGATAGTCTAACACTGTCAAACCATATTTGGAGGATTGTGTTTAGTTCTTAATACCACATATTGGGTTAGAGACTTATGAGTGGGAGCATATCTAGAGGATAATTAGGATAATGAAGGCAATGGAGGTCATGTCATATGCAAATGAGTTGAAGGAGTAGAACACATTTAGTTCAATGAAGACCAAGAATAAGGTATAATAGTTGTCTTTAAAGAAGAAATGTGATATCCCAAAGCAGGATATTATTCTTGAACTACTCTGACTCAGATAAAATAAATGAAAGGAATAAAAATAATATAAATCAATCAAATATCCCAAAAGATTAAACATTAAACATTAAACAAATGGAAAATAAGAAATCAGGGAAAGGCATTCCCATTGCTAAAATACACATAGGAAAAATGGCTAGCAATTTGATGGGAAAATACATGCAGGCTCAAATCTCAGGGGGAAAAGTATCTCAATGAAAAAACAGCTATTAAAAATGATAGAAAACAGTGGTGAAAGACAGAAATAACACCTTTATCAAATGGATGTTTCTCTAGTCGTCTTGATGAAACTACAGCTCATGGACTTTTTTGGGGGAAAAAACCTCCCATGGAAGTAGATCTTTGTCCTAGTTTTTTGCACTTAAGAAACTCCTCTTTTAAAACTTCATTGATTGGGCAGTTTTCTAGATGACTGGACATAGAAAATAATAAAGGATAGACTCTTGTTAGATGAATAGCACTCTGCTTCCTGTTTGTTTCTTATTCAATTCGCAGGCACTTATCCAATTGAAAAATTCAATAATTCTCAGGTCTTTCCTAGTCTGTAATTTTATTGATTTGCATAAGAAGGAAGAAAATTAGCATTTATTGAGCACCAGCTTTGTGCCAGACTATGCTAAATGCTTTTACAAATATTATTTCTTATAACCTTTCAAATTAACTTTGAGAAGGAGATGCTATTATTATCCCCATTTTATAGATGAGGAAACTAAGGCAGGCAGACAGAGGTTAAATGATTTACCCAGGCTCACAGAGCTGGGATTATTGTGTCTGAATTAGAACTCATGTCTTCCTGACTACAGTTTAACTGATTCTTCCATTATGCTACCTAATTGCAAAGGGAACCCTGAGAGGAACTTTTTCTATTAATGAAGATCAGTCCTTTCCCTAAAATTTTTAATAATAAAGAACTGTATAGAACATTTAGAGGTTAAGTGTCATGCCAGGACCATACAGACCATATGTGCCAGATGTGGGTCTTGAACTCAGGTTTTCCTGAGTTCTGATTCTGAAGTTGGCTGTCTATACAATATAATATCCTGCTTCTCTGAATTTATCTCTATTACTCAAAAACAACTCTGCAATTAGGGCAATATATCACATCACCAGTCATATTAGTGAAACATTGACTAAATAGTTACTTAAACAATTAAGTAATCTACTCTGTGGAATAAAGGACATGAATTAAGGAAGATTTGAGTTTGTATCTGGCTTCAGGCATTTACTAAATGTGTGTCCTTGAACAATCCACTTGACCTGTTTATCTCTATTTTCTCATTTAAAAAACAGGGGAAACAGTACCTACATCCCAGGATAGTTATGGGAAATAAATCAGATAATATATGTAAAGTATTTAACACAGAGTAAGTACTATATATAAATGTAAATTGTGATGAAGAGGATAAAGATGCATTTTATAGGGGAGAGAAAACAAAAAAAACAATGACAGTCAAATTTTCATATTCTTTGTACATATACATATATGTAAATATACATGTATAAAGTAGATAAGACTTGCAGCATTGGGTATCTTATGCTAGTGGTTCTCAAACCTTTTGGTTTCAAGATCCCTTTGACATTGAAAAATTCTTGAGAATCTCCAAAACTTTTGTTTTTATGAGTTATAGCTATTGATACTTACTATATTAAAAATTAAAGCATCTGATGATTATTATAAACATAGTTTAATCTTTAAGACCTCCTTTATGAATTTCAGGGGAAGACCCATGGATCTCTTGAATGCACCTTGACCTCTCCTAAATTATTCTATCATTCAAGGACATAGAAAACTAATTACAAGCCAAAGAAGATAATTGAATCAGGTTATGTGTAAATGACTGGGAAAGCACCAGTGTACACATTTTATAGCATGGCAATGGTACACATATTATCTGGGAAGACAGCTTAGTTTTACCACAAACTAGATGTGTCATATCAAGTAATTGGGTGGCACAGTGGATTGAGCTTTAGACTTGGAATAAAGAAAATTTATTATCTTCACAAGTTTAAATCTGGTCTCAGACACTTACTAGGTGTGTGACTGTGGTGAAGCTAACTAATCCTATTTACCTCAGTCTCTTATCTGTACTTGAGCTGGAGAAGGAAAAAGCAAACCACTCCAGTATTTTTGCCAAAAACAAAGGAAAGAAAATAAAGTCAGATATGAGTGAATTGACTAAATAACAATAACATAAAATGTTGACTAAAGTACTTTAACATATTTATCTTCAATTTCCATAATTATAAAATAAGAATTAAATCTATATAATAACAACAACTATTTATATTGGGCTTATCTTGTTAGACATTGTACTAAGCACTTTACAAATTTTATCTCATTTTATCTTAACTCTATGATCTTAATTATTTGCTACTTAACTCATAGGTTTTTCTAAAAAAGCACATCAAATAATGAATCTGGCAGTTCTTTGAAATCATAAATATATGCATAAAATACAGGCATACATATATGTATGTAGGTTATATAAATGTAAACTGACAATGTACAAGGTTTTATGAGGAAGTTGCTTAATATCTTTCAGTCATAGTTTTCTCATATGTCAAAAGGGATAGTAATTTTCCCTAACTCCCAGGATGAGGAGGATCAAGTGAGATAACATAAATTATTTTGCAAATTTGAAGGCATTATATTCAAAAGGATACTATTATTACTCTCTTAAAATGATTTAAGATTTTAAAAATGCAATTAAAAAATTCTGAGTCATTTAATATTATCTATATCTATCTATCTGCATATATAATAACAAAGTAATTTTTTTCACTTTTCTAGCAGTGATTATTCCAATAAAGCAATCACAATTAAAACTGCTTCTCTCAGCTCAAATTCATCAATTACTTTCAAGTTTACAAAATCCTTTTTCCATAAGGACCCCAAGAGGTTGGTATTTCAAAATTTGCTACTTTGATTTTACAGTCAATAAATTATATCTCAGAAAAGTTAGAAGAATAGAATGTTGTATACTGAAATGACTCAGGAAAGATTGAGTTCAAATTTTTCTATTGACCTATATTAGTTGGGTGATTTTGAGGAAGTAGTTCACAACTTCTGAGTTGCAGTTTTCTTATCTCTAAAATGGGATAATAATTTGACCTAATTCCTAGCATTGGGAAAATCAAGAGAAATAACATGAGATATTTTTTTGCAAACTTTAAACATTATACAAGTTCAAAGAAATATTATTATTATTCTTTTTTAAATGACTTGCTCAACTTGTCAGAACTTGACAAAGACAAAATAACAATTTATTCCAAATCAACAAATAGTTATGCTGCAACTTCTATTTTTAGGGCAGTATTCTAAGGAATAGGGGAATACAAAAGAAAACAGGAAAAAAAGATAGTCTTCGTCCTTGAATGGCCTATGTTCTTTCTCTGGAAGAGTTTCATAACCATTACATCATACTCCTTCTTTTGTTGCTTTAAAATACTTCATTAGTATTTCCAAGTATGCCTTAGTATAGTGTTTCTGTGATTGTAATTCATTATGATTTTTATGTTGATGTGAGGCAATAAGATTCTAATTATTTCAAATGATCTTATAGAAAGATTTTAATTTTCATTAATTAAACTGATATATATATATATATATATATATATATATATATATATATATATATATATATCAAAAGTATTAGTAGAAGAGAATTTGGCATGTTATAGAATCAAAAGAGTTTTGGATATAACCTGTATACTTGACAGGCTCAAATGTTTTAGTTTATTCCTACATGCTGACAAAGGTAGGAACTAGATAACCTTTGCAGAATCTTGTGAGCCAGGAGATCTTGGGATTCAATGACTTGCTCAGGCATTTGTTCTTGCAAAGACAAGAACAAAAGTCGACTCTATGTCATGGCCAAGCCTCCTTTCCTGAGAGATATTGTATGAATAGGAGAATTATTCAACATGTACTTGACCATTCACAAAAAAGTAAAAATACTTGTCTGTGATTTTCATTACCATACTGCAGAGTCTGCCGCCATTGGCTTTGGCTGGAGGATCATGTTTCCCTTTAATATTTCTAAACCACTTTTACTTGCTCAATCTGTTTCACCTTAGTGCTCCTGTTAGCTAAATAGTATATGTCAGTTTGGTTGGGTCTATCCAAAAAAATAGCCTCTCTGGGATCACAACCCTTGGGCCTCCATCAAGTCTGCCTTGTCATAGTGTAGACATATGAAAGGAAAAAAAAATATGTTAATAAGAAGGAAAGAAATCAGTCCAAACTCTAATAGGTCTTATGATTCATCCTTTGATGACTTGGTGGAGGACTTTCTGGACAGAGGTAATTGGGTCATCTGGCTTCTTTGGTGGATGATAAACAGACCAATAAACATGCCTCCTAGTCTTCTGTCCCTCCAAACCAAAGTCACAAATAATGTGACTCAGAACTTCCCACCCAACAGCACCATGGCAGAAGCTTCCTAGCTCAAATGTTCCTTTGACATAAACTTGTGCCACCCAATTTCAATCCTGCTCCAAATACTTTTCTTTTGGAAACTTTGCAGTACTTTAAAAGAAAAAAAAAACTTTTACATACACATGTGCATACATACACACACAAAATCCCACATATATATGAGATTTGTTTTTTAAAGGAGGGAAAGGCACACAGCCAAATAAACTACATTAAGCACTGCGTTCCATTTTAGGTGTTGACAGTATATAATAAATCCAAGCCCTACCTAACATTTATAGGAATGTTATAAAATGAGTGAAATGGCATGAGCTGGTTGCCGGGCCAACCAGACAAACACAATAAACAGGCAGCAGTGACAGGAGTAAATTACACCATATTCTCTGGTCTGAAATATATCACTTTACATTAGCCTTCTCCTACTTTGAAAGCCCTTTGTTTTGTACTTTTAAAAAATGTTCTTTTACAACAATGATTACTATTAAATCTTTTGAGAGGAGGAAATCTCTTTTATTTTGGTTTTTCCTTCCCAATCTTATGAGCCTCAAGGGAGGAATCAGTCTTTTTTTTTTTAACCTGACTTAAAGGTAGATGAAAAAAAAAAATCAACCTTGGAATGGGATTAAAAAGAATTAAAAAAAAAACTGCTGTAGAATGACATATTTGCTATTCCTTGTGCATATCACACCATATCCCACATATAGGTCTTTTTGCAAGTTGTCCCTCATGTTTGGAATGCCCTCCTTTACTTTCCCCTCCACCTGACATCCCTTCAGGTTTCAGAAAATGTACTACCTCCTCCATCAGCCCTTTTTTGCCTTCCCATGTTTTTAAGTTGACTGTCCTGTCTCCTACCAAAATGAATTTATAATGCTATTTATTTTGGATTCACTTATTTGTTTACACAGTGCACCTCCTTCACTATCCCTTTTTCAGGAGAGGAATGTTTTCTTTTTAAATTTGTACATCTAGAGCTTAAAGTTCAGCATTATGTATATAGGATGACTTTAAAACATGTTTGACAGATGAATGAATGGATCATGAAGTGAGATAAGTTTTAGGAGCAATTATTTGAGAATAATATTTTGTATTTCAAAAGATGAGTGATTTAATAAGTGTGCTTACTCATTTTGCCTAGGCAACTTCAAATTTGGATAGTCTTCATAATTTGTTAAAGGTTAAAAAAAATCCTCTATCTCCCCCAAATCTTTGAGGCTGAGCTGAACACCTTGTAAGTTATCTGTGCCAGTCTTACAACAGAAAAATGTTTTCAGGACTATTGTGGAATTGTTTTTTTAAATTGTAAAGATCCTCCAGATTTTGTGTTTTTCATTCTGGTTTAACTTTTAGAATCCCAGAATCACCTCATTCCTCAATGAAGCATCACAGAAGAACTTCTGAGGAGGTTCAGAAACATGGAGATATTAACAGCTTTGAATGTTAGAGCTGGGAAGAACATTTTTTTAGTTCAACTTCACTTAATAGGAAAAATGAAACCAAAAGAGAGGAGTGAATTGCTAAATAATTAACCATAATGAAGTTTTCTTCACTGGTGCTTTTAATACATTAAAACTTTTAGTTCCAGTTATAACTATGGTCATACGTTCCCTTTGAATTGGAGAGAAAAATATTCTACGTGAAAGAGGTAGATTTAGGTTTGAAGTAAGGAAAAATCTTTCTAATAATTGTTTGGTGATATTGTGAGCCAACTCAGGAAATTATTTTACATATTTTACAATGTCATCTTCCTAAACCAATGATGACTATTGCTATATTTTTAAGGAGATTTTTATTCGGCCAAACTGAGCTTTGATGTTCCTCCTAACTCTGGGGGGGGGTTTATGTCTAACTTACCAGAGCTAACCAAGGTAGGGTAAAATGGTATTTATCACAGTGTATCTAAATGTCATAATTAGAATTCTGTTCATTCCCATTATTTAAAAGTAAAAAACAAAATAATAATAATAAAATTAATAATAAAGCTCATAATTACACTAAATATAACATGAAGTGAATATAACTTTAACCATAAAATATGTTATAAACTGGATAGTAGTCATAGTTAGTATATGACTGATAAAACTTTGGCCTCATGAAATCATTTGAGGATGAATATTTCACATAATACAAGTACTGAGTTCCTTCTCTGAAAATTAATATAGGTCATTCATGTTTTTCATATGGTAACTTGGAAAGTCTAGTACAACCACTGAGGAAATTTCATGGATCTCTCTTAGAGAGAAGCTATTCTTGCTCCATTGATTTATTTGTCATTTATGCATGTGTTCTATGTTAAATTTCAAAAGAAACCTGCTTTTATCTTTGTTAAAAAGGAGTGATTGTTAGCAACCATATCATCTGCATTTCTTCCTCAATAGCAAGCATTGTTCCCCAACTTGTCAGTATGAAATAAATTGAATTATTTTTAATATATTGGTATAGAATGCTATCACTTCTCAGTTCTACCTTCTACTTTTTTTTCTACTGTCTCATTTTTTTAAAAGCTCATCCCAAGTAGTGAGGCATTTCTTAATCCTCCAAGATACATATTCTCTCCTTCTTGAAAATGCTCTGTATTATTACTCTTATACTTTCTATTTCCTCTGCTATGCCTATGCTATCTGCAGTTTCCTTTTTTTGCTTAATCCGTTAGTCTGTAAGTTACTTGAAAGCAGGAACTGTTTTATTTTTCCCTTTTTTTTTTGTTATTTTGCAATCCTTTCCCCTACCCCCAACTCAGGTCTTATTTTGTCCATTAGCTAAGTAGATAGGCAATTGGTTTATAATCAAGAATGTGATAAAGATTCAAGTCTAGAAAGGCTTTGCTTCAATCTTTCAGAAATCAATTCAATGTCTTCTTGATGAAATAAACATTTCTTTATGGAATTAGGTCTTGACTCCAAAACTATCCAGAACATGTCCTACTCATTTATCACTGCTCATGCACTACTCTGCTCATGCACTACTCTCTCTCTCTCTCTCTCTCTCTCTCTCTCTCTCTCTCTCTCTCTCTCTCTTTCTATCTCTGATTCTTTTTGCCTCTGTATGTGTGTTCATAAATTTGTAAATATGTATATGTATATATATATAGTTGTTCAGTAATCTCAGTGAAGCCTATATTTGATGTTTTCCTGGCAAAGATATTAGAGAGATTTGCCATCCATTTCCTTCTCAAGATCATTTTACAGATAAGAAAAATGGGGCTCCTTGACTCCAAATTTGGCATGCTATCTGCTGTATCCACTGAGACATCTAGATGCTGTGTGTGTGTGTTTGCGTGTTTGCATACACATATTCATATCTATACATGTATGCATGCATACATACATTCACATGCTTTCCCTTGTAATAAATGAGAACAGCTAAAGGAAAGGAATCTGGATATTGTTATTGTACAAAAATTCTACTCTCAATATAAAACATCTAGTTCATCACACTTTTTCTTACAAGAGTTGGGAACCACACTACATCATTAGCCATTTTAAATCATTGATGGTCATTTTATTGGTCAGAGACCTCAAGTCTTTCCAAGTTGCATCTCATAACAATGTTGTAGTCATTGTATAATAACAATGTCTTCCAGGTTTTATTATCTATTATCTTCACTCCTCTCTAAATCTTACTATCATCATTTCTTATGGCTCAAAAAATATTTCATTACATTCCTATACCATAACTAGTTCACTAGTTGATATTCATTCCCAAATTTCTAGTTCTTTGCTACAAGGAAAAAAACCCTTTTATTAATATTTATAAACATATAAGTCCATTCAAGCTTTTTCAATTTCATGAATTCAAAGTTTAAGTTTTTTTAAATCTTCTGTGATTCTTTCTATTCCTCTCCCTCCTTTTTTTCTTAGCCCTCTTCTCTTATTCATACTTGTCAAAAAAATCTCCTTCCTTCATCCTCTATTTGGTTATAGAGTGATCTAATTCTAGATAATGTAAGCATTTTATCCAAAACTTAAATTTGTGCCAAATTACATTCTAATTTTCCCAATTTTTGTTTATCAGAGTGAGTCCTTATCGTGGTAATTGGGGTCTGTAAATTTATCAAATGATTGCTAAGATTATAGAATTATTATCAGTGTTATCATAGATCTAGAAATTTTCAGACTAATCAGAATCCTTCTATTTAATCTAATTCTGCTTCTTTTTTGACAAAACTATCAGTTTTTTAAGTTCTCTGGAAGATTTTGAATCAGGTGCTATGGATTTCCAGCATTCTTTTGATACTCAGAGCAGAGAACTGATTGGTCCCACATCCATGGCTAAAATAGTCATAGTATTGTAGATTTTCAACTCCTCTACTGCTTTCCTATTTGAATATTGCAGACTTCTAATTCACTAATACCAAAACAATGAAAAGGAAGATTCACATGGAGAATCTCTGGATAGAGAATTGACAGGCTTTCTCCTACTTTACCTGTGCTTATATTAACATACTTGACAAAGATGCATCTTAGACTTTTTAAATTTTTTTGAATTGTCCTATATTGAATGAAGGAAGTTACTGTTGTTTGCTTTTTGGAAATTTAATCATTATGCAATTTGATTCTATTTGTAAATTTATACTAAATGCAGGTAGGTAAGAAGTGCAGTGTCTTTATAAAGCTTATAGTGTAATTAATTTTTCATCCAATATGCAAGATAATATGTGTAAAACATGACCAATTATTTTGTCATATCATTTATTAGCAATAATTAGTAATTAATAGCAGTAATTAACAGTATCATTTTTGTTGTCCTTTTTTTACTGATAGACCATATTTTGTCAACCTCCCATGTAAAGTATTCAAAATTGTGTGAGAAAAACACATATATTTAATTTCTGGTATATTAGAAAATGTCTTATTCTGCCATTACTATATAATATATTATATCAATAGTAGTTATGGAAATGATAAATGTATATATGTGTGAATATAAATCTATGTATATGCCCATGACCACACACACGTATGCATACACGTACATATTGCAGAGTAAGTTTAACCTTTAGAAATTTTATGCCTGATATAAATAATTTATCCCTTAGGTTACAAGCCAAGTTAAACAAATATTTATTAAATAACATAAAGAATATAAAGATATGAAAAATATAAAGAAGTGAATGTTACTACTACTACTACTACTACTACTACTACTACTACTACTACTACTACTACTACTACTATTTATCTCTAACTCTGAAGGAGTTAGCAGACCAATGAAAAAGACAATAGACAAACAAACATGCTCAAACAAGATTAATACCAGATAATTTCAAAATAATTTTTTTTAGTTTTTTTTTCAAGGCAATGGGGTTAAGTGGCTTGCCCAAAGCCATAGAGCTAGGCAATTATTAAGTGTCTGAGGCCGGATTTGACTCAGGTACTCCTGACTCCAGAGCCGGTGCTCTATCCACTGCACCACATAGCTGCCCCTGAAAATAATTCTTTATAAATTTCACTAGAATTGAGGAGTATTGGAAAAACTTTTATGGGAAGAAGTTATTTTAGCTGGAATTTGAAGAAAATTAGGCTTAACTAAGATATTTTAGTTGTAATTAGATATCCAGTCTCCTCTCTATGCCTCACTGGAATTTCTACTAATTTCCTTTATAAACATGTATTTTATCCCCCAAACACCACCCAACCCACTTGTCTCAGCAACCAACTTGTTTTCAACACTTCACTAATAATGGATGGAGAATCAATGGATAATCAAAGATAATCAAAAGTGAAAGTTTGCAGGAAAGGAAACAATAAGAAAAGACTATAGGACATTCCACTTAGAAGCAAATTGGTCCTCATTTCATAGATAAGAAATTTTCAGCTCAAAAGTTATTTGCCTTACTCAAGATCAGGCAGATAGGAATATAGAAAGAACTTGTATTCAAATTCATATCTGATTTTTGATCTGGTATTCTTTACGCTTCCTATTAAATGTCATGAATTGCAATGTAATGTAGAAGGCCAATTTGACCAATTTCAAATCCAAGGCAAGGAATGAATTACAACAAATCATAACTGCTTGTTATTAAATTGCTGTCCATTATACATCTGAGTAGCTATCAACATACCTGAATCAAAGTTTTTGTTTTTTTTTTCAGTTTCTGGATTCTTTAGAATGGAAGTGTCAAAACTGCTCCAGTAAAACTCCTCTTGCTGTCCAAAACAGCAAGAAATGTTCAATAACATAAATAAAATACAAAATGTAGATAATGCTAATTTGTGGTTTTTAAAGTCAGTATATAGCCTTTAGGGATACATTTTATTTTTTTGACATGACTTCTCTGGAGTTATCTTTTATTCAGATGAATTTTTATATTTGCTTTCTTCTGTCTCATTTTCAAACCTTGCTTGTGATAACATTTGTGTATGCCTTTTAGAAAGGTGAGTTTAGTCCCAGGGCCCATTACTATATTTAGCTTCCTTCAACTCTCCACTGATTTAGTTTATAGGCTTCTGGATTAACTATCTAGGTAAGTAATAAGCTGTTGGCCTGGGAAATCTAGGGTGGACCATATTAATATCTACTCTGCAATCAAGTCCAAAGGAGGGGTTTGAAATGTCAGTATATGCATCATCAAGGTTGACAAAGTGCAGGATTTTGTTTTGTTTTTACAAGAGAACTACTACCAATTTGATGAGTAATTAGACCAATTGAGGTCCAGATGGCAAACATCTTTAAAGACTCCAATTATAGAACCAAATGTTTCTGTGAAACACTATTTTCCTAGAAAGATTAAATAGTAAGTAGGTCCAATATTGAGCCTCAGACACCATGGTGTCCTGCTAGGTCTCTATGAAAGACTTATCCCCTATTGCACATTACATAATGCAGCTTGAATTCTGGGAAAAAAACGAACAAAAAAATTCATATGTATGTATAGAAACCCTAACAAGTTCATGTATTGCAGGTCAATAATTAAGAATATTATGTATTTTAATTCTGAGCTCATAGATATTTCAGAATCAAATCCATGGCTAGCTGTCTTAAGGCACAAATTTTCCATTAATACTCTTTTTAATTAATATATATTTCTTTACTTCCTATCATAAGTCCCATATCTGCAATGCAAATCATAACCTTCATAAGGATATAATAGAACTAAGGTAAAATAGGGTTAATGACATATTGCATGGATGCTAAAGTTAGATTTATACTAACATTAAATGAAAAATTACCTAATAATTACATTGACATGAAAATGGAATGAGTTATTTAGGAAGTAATCACTAAATGTCCTAAAGCAGAAGTTAGATGACCTATTTAAGAATATTTTGTTTTATTAAGTTCTTCCCTATGATAAAATATAAGAAACTAGTATAGAAACACAATTGGGCTGAACTGCAGCAAAACTATAGATGCTAAAGACAGTTAAAAAAGAAATAGAAAAAAGTCTCATTCAGGACTAAAATAGAGAGGGAGGGAAGATAAAACTTACAGGATAACTTTATACATACATATATATATATATATATGTATATGTAAATATTTGTGTATCTATATCTGTGTATATATATATATATATAAGTTTATTGTATATTGAGAGGAATAGCAAACTGTATATAGTAAATTTACAGTTTAATGTGCAATCATCTTTTTCTTTTATTGCACTGTTAGAGAAATAATTATTTTATTCTGTACAATGAAAATAAAATTGAAAAGAGAAAAAAATAGCTTAGAACCAAATAAGGGAAATTTTATATTAACATAGGATGACATATAGAATGAAAGAAGCAGAACTCAATGATTCATTGAGACTTCAGGAATTATTTGTTGTTGTTCAGTCATTTCAGTGATGTCTGATTCTCTGTGACCCCATTTGGTTTTCTTGGCAAATATTCTAGAGTGGTTTGTCCTTTCTTTCTTCAGCTCATTTTCTAGATGAAAAACTGGGGCAAAAAGCGATAATTTGCCCATGGTAGTACAGTTAATAAGTATCTGAGGTTGGATTTGTACCAGGACCTTTACTTTACTGTGCTACCTTAGATGCCCTTATATAAATGCAGGACACTCTAAAATATAAAATGAAACAAAAAGATCTTATTCAATGAAATTGTGGAAATGCTTAGAAAATATCAAAAGACTGAAAATAATTAGAAAATATCAATGTTCATTATGTAATATGTATAAGAATATATTCATATAAAAACATTCTTAATGAGCTTAGATATAGAAAAATAATCTTTTTTTTTCAGTCTTCTGGAAGGCTACTACTGAAACTTCATCAGAACACAAAGTCATGTGTCTGCCTTCTATTTGTATCTTATGTATTTCACTTTTTAGTTATACTCTGTCCAATCACTCTCAGGCTGGGTCTGCTGGTTAAATGTCCACGTTGCACGAATCTTCTTGTTAGTGTTAACCTCTTCCAAAAGTTTTCAAATAATTGACACCATTCCTTCGTGATGTAGTAAGATCCAGGTTTTCATGAATTCCTGAGGTTTCCAAGCTTTGACATGCCCATTTAGATATAGGTGCTAATTCACCTAAGATCAAACAAATTCAGAAAAGGTATACATGAAATCACATAGCAGTTTCCTATATTATCCATGATTGTCAACATCTTTATGAAACTAGAATGGAGAAAGGTCAATTTCTCAAATCCCTTCACTGAAAACTTTTTAGTTACATGATATTAATTGGATACTGGAAAGAATGGAACACAACTGGAAGCCATTTCTTTTTAAAAATGATACAGCAAACTTCCTCTTCCCCACATACTATATTGTTGTCACTGGGTAGTATTGGAAAAAGGGACAATACAAGATTTTTTCATGCCATTATTAAAAAGTTCATTTTTTCATCTTTGGTTCATCACATAGCTAGAAGAAAATATTCTACTGTACTGCATACTCTTCTAATACCAGTAAGAACAACTCTGAGCATAGTTCATAGAATAGCCCTTGTTAATCTTTACCATAAGTAACTGCATCTGGAAGGGAAACTTTTCAATCTGTCAACAGTTCTGAATGCCAATTTGTTGGTAAAATGAAGTCAGTGATATGATGGATGCTTGCAATGTTGTTTTCATCACATTTTCAACAAAACTGCCGGAAATAGCTATGGTGATGAATCTATTCTTCAAATATCTTTTTATTTAAAATCCTCCCTTAATTTACCTGACCCCCCAAAAAGTAAGAATAAGAAATTAGCTAGAAGCTGAAAAGTTAGTCCTGAACACTAGATCAATCTTTTCCCTATATTAAAATGAACGTCATTGGATTCTCTTATTTGGACTTAGTTTTATTTTCCTTTTGTTTTTTTCTCCAAAATGTCTTTCTTGCTCATATCAAATAAATTCTTATTTTTAAACATTCAGCATTTCAGTATTTGATATTTCTGCTAATATGAATTCAAATGCATATACACAGAGACAAAACTAATCTAAAAGGGGAAATAAACATTAAAAACTCTCCATAGGACAATTAGGTGGTGAAGTGAACAGAGTATCAGCCCTGGCATCAAGAGGACCAGAGTTCAAATCTGACCTCAAACAATAATTATCTACCTATGTAACCTTGGGCAAGTCAGCTAACCCCATTGTCTTGCAAAAAAACAAAACAAAACAAAACACATAACACCTCCATAGGAGCAGCATACTCCTTCAATCTTCTGATAAATGCCCAAGTTCGGTGGGGACAAGGGTACTACAATACGTCAAAATGTATTTCCTGTAATTTTTCAATGGTGACTAGGCATGGGAATAAAGGAAATTAGTGAGGAGGGGGATCTGTTTGACATTTTTTTCTCTCACATATATTTCAAAATTACAGAAGGACTAAAATTTTTGATCTATGTGGTTTCTTTAGTAAGTGTTTAGTGTTGGACTATTAAGAGTTTTAGGGCAGCTAAGTAATATGGTAGAAAGAACACTGGCCTTGGCATCAGAAGGACAAAAATTGGCTTCCAACTGCAGATACTTGACACTTACTAGCTGTGTGACTTTGCTTTCAGGATCATCTACAATCATCCTGCTTTATATCTGGCCACTGGACCCAGATGGTTCTGGAGGAAAAAGTGAGGCTGGTGACTTAGCACCCACCCCTTACTAACATCCAATTCACATGCTTTTCATGGCACCACCTCCCCTAATGTAATGATCTTCAAGAATTAAGAACAAATATCACTTAGAGTTTTCATTATGGTTTGTTTCCTTTCCCCTCATCTACCAACTATGTCATGAATAAAGTGAGTTTTACATCTATTTGACAGTAAGATTATAATATTGAGTAGTCAATTGTTTATATTTAACAGCAAAATGATTTTGACTATATTAGATTAAAAAGTTTTTGCACTAATAGAATCAATGCTACTAAAATTAAAAGGAAAACAGAAAACTGGGAAACAATCTTCACAACTACGATAAAGGTCTCATATCTAAATTGATATCACACCACATCTAAACTCACAATTGATAAAGGTCTCATCTAAAATATATAGAGAATTATATCAAATTTATAAGTTTATAATTCAGCATTGAGAAATGGTCAAATGATATGAATAGACAGTTTTCAAATGAAGAAATTAAAGCTATATGTAATCATTTGAAAAAATGTTCCAAATCATTATTGATCAGAGAAATGCAAATAAAAGCAACAATGAGGTATCATCTCACATCTATCAGATTGGCTAAGAGGAGAAAAGGGGACAATAATCAATGTTGGAGAGGATATGAGAGGATTGGGACACTGATGTATTGCTGATGAAGTTGTGAACAGATCCAAACATTCTGGAGAGCAATATGGAACTATGCCCAAAAAAGCAATAAAAATTTACATTCCTTTTGACCTAGCAGTTCCAATTCTAGGTCTATATCCAGAAAAAAATCATAAAAATGGGACAAGTTCATATGTTTAAAAATATTCACAACAGCTTTTTTGTAGTAGCAAAGAATTGGAATTTGAGGGCTTGTCCATCAATTGGGGAATGGTTCTACAAGTTATGATACATGAATACTATGGAATATTATTGTATAAGAAAGCATAAATGATTGGACTCTAGAGAATGGAAAGAGTTCCAGGATCTGATGGTGAGCAAAGGGAGCAGAATCAAGAGAACAAAATACACATTTACAATAACATTGTGTGATGATCAACCTTAATGGAAGCAATTCCTTCAGAAGTTCAGAAGATTAGAGATCATATTAGACCTGTTATGAATAATGTAATCCTCATCCAGAGGGAAAAAACAAAACAAAACAAAAACAAAAATAAAAGAACCCTTCAGAATCTGTTGAACATTTTGTAAAACTTATCTCTTATGTATTTTTCCCCTTTATCCTAATTCCTCATACTGAATATGAGTAATCTGTAAACATGTTTATCAGAAATATATATGTACACTGCTAACTTGACTGCTTGCTGCAGAGGGGAGGGGGGTGGGAATGAGAGTATGGAAGGAAATTTTTTAACTTAAGAACATACATGTATATATGAATGAAAAAATAAATTTTAAAAAGTTGTTTATATTTGATCATTATTGTAATATTGTTGTTAATGTACACCATGATCTCCAAGTTCTCACTTCATTTCACATTAGTAATTCATGTCATTTTTCTTCCCCACCTCAGATAACCCTTCAGGTCATTTCTTGTAAAACAACAGTATTTTATTCCAACATATAAAACTTTTTTCCCCTCATGAAAGCATGGAGCCTAACATTTACATTTTGAGATTTTGCTTGTAAAGAACTGAGATAACTGGACATAAATACTTTTCTTTCTTTCTTTCTTTCTTTCTTTCTTTCTTTCTTTCTTTCTTTCTTTCTTTCTTTCTTTCTGTTTTTTTTTAAATTGAAGATAGTAAGCTTTGGTCCTCATTTATTCTCTGAATATGCATAAGAGCTTGCATCACAAGTCTTTTAAAATTGTCTTTGATTATTATGCTGCTCAAATGAACAAGTCCATCATAGCTGATCATCACTTAATATTGCTGTTAATGTGTATGATATTTTTCTGGTTCTGATCATGTCACCCATCATTAGCTTTTGAAAATCTTTCCAGGCTATTCTGAAGTCTCATCCCTCATGATTTCTCTAGAACAGTAGAGTTACATCACATTGATATACCACAATTTGTTCAACCATTCCCCAATTGGTGGGTATCCCATCAATTTCCAATTCTTTGTCATCAAGAGTTGCTATAAAATTTTTCTATATATATGGGTTTTCTAATCTTTTTCATGATCTTTTTGAAATACAGACCTAAGAAGTGGTATTTCTGGATCAAAGGGTATGCACAG